>NC_057803.1:120135834-120172691 GCF_018294505.1 Triticum aestivum
GGAGAGTGCTTGGACTGCAGCTAAGCCTCCGAGTGAGAGGGTTGCTCTTCACTCGGTAGGATTTTTGTAACTTAGGCGAGCACAGGGCTGTAGCTAAGCCCCCGAGTGAAAGTCTGGCTTACCACTCGGTAGGATTTCGATAACTTAGGTGAGTGCTTGGACTGCAGCTAAGCCCCCGAGTGAGAGGTTTGCTCTTCACTCGGTAGGATTTTTACAAACTTAGGCGAGTGCTTGGACTGCAGCTAAGCCCCCGAGTGAGAGGTTTGCTCTTCACTCGGTAGGATTTTTACAAACTTAGGCGAGTCCTTGGACTGCAGCTAAGCCTCCGAGTGGAAGTCTGGCTTACTGCTCGGTAGGATTTTGATAACTTAGGCGAAACGGATTCGCAGCTAAGCCTCCGAGTGGGAGTCTGGCTCACCACTCGGTAGGATTTTTACAAACTTAGGCGAAACGGATTCGCGGCTAAGTCACCCACTGAGGGGGAATTTTATTGGACAAAAATAAAAAGTGACAGAAATTATGGAGGAACTATGACACTATTATTTTGAGGTCCATGAACTACAGAAGTACTTTATTGCAACTCATCCGAGTGATAAAACTTAAGTATAAAATGGGCGTAGTAGTTCCGCGTTCCAAGCTCGGGGCTCGTCGATATTATGCTCGACGTTGTAAAGACGGTACGCCCCGTTGTGGAGAACCTTGGTGACGATGAAGGGACCTTCCCAAGAAGGAGCAAGCTTGTGTGGTTTGTGCTGATCCACTCGGAGAACTAAATCTCCTTCCTGGAAGGCTCGACCTCTCACATTTCTGGCGTGGAAACGACGCAAATCTTGTTGGTAGATGGTCGAACGGATCAGAGCCATCTCCCTTTCTTCCTCTAAAAGGTCGACTGCGTCGTGCCGCGCTTGTTCAGCCTCTGCTTCGTTGTAGATTTCAACTCGAGGAGCATTGTGGAGAAGATCACTCGGCAAGACTGCTTCATCTCCGTAGACCAAGAAGAATGGAGTTCTTCCGGTCGACCGATTAGGTGTGGTCCGCAGCCCCCAAAGCACTGAGGGAAGTTCGTCGACCCAAGCTCCAGCCGCGTGTTTGAGATCACGCATCAGTCGGGGCTTCAATCCCTTAAGAATCAGTCCATTAGCTCGCTCTGCTTGTCCATTCGACCGCGGATGGGCGACTGAAGCGTAGTCGACCCGTGTGCCTTGGGAGTTGCAGAAATCTCTGAATGATGCTGTGCGGGACTCCATATCTGAATATTAGTTCCCTGATGAAGCTAACATCAGTACCGGTGTCAAGGTTCTTGATTGGTTTAGCCTCGATCCACTTGGTGAACTTGTCGACTGCCACCAGTACATGGGTGAAGCCACTTCGTCCTGTTCTCAAAGGACCGACCATGTCCAGTCCCCATACTGCGAAAGGCTAGACGAGTGGGATGGTCTTCAGAGCCGACGCAGGCTTGTGCGACATATTCGAGTAGAACTGACATCCCTCGCACTTATCCACTATCTCTTTTGCCATCTCATTCGCCTTTGGCCAGTAAAATCCGGCTCGGTATGCTTTGGCCACGATGGTCCGAGAGGACGCATGATGACCACAGGTCCCTGAGTGGATATCATTGAGGATGAGTCGACCTTCTTCTGGTGTTATGCACTTCTGACCAACTCCAGTCGCGCTTTCTCTGTATAATTGTCCTTTGATTACGGTAAAGGCCTTAGATCGACGGACGATCTGTCGAGCCTCTTCCTCATCCTCCGGAAGCTCTTTTCTCAGGATATACGCGACATACGGAACTGTCCAGTCGGGAATGACCACCAAGACCTCCATGATCAAGTCGACCACCGCTGGGACCTCAATCTCAGTCGGATCTGTGGCACTCTTGGGCTGTGGAGTTTCTTCGGTGAAAGGATCTTCTTTGACTGACGGAGTGCGTATATGCTCCAAGAACACACCACTCGGAATGGCTTCTCTCTTGGAACCTATCTTTGCTAGATCATCAGCTGCTTGATTTTTCAGTCAGGGTATATGATGGAGCTCCAACCCCTCGAACTTCTTTTCCAGCTTCCTCACTGCACTGCAGTATCCAGTCATGGCTGGACTTCTCACGTCCCACTCTTTCATAACCTGGTTGAGCACTAAATCCGAGTCGCCATAGACCATCAGGCGACGGACGCCGAGTGAAATGGCCATGCGCAACCCGTATAAGAGGGCCTCATATTCTGCCTCATTGTTGGAGGAATCAAAGTGAATCTGGAGCACATATCTGAGCTTATCTCCTCTGGGGGAAACCAGGACAACCCCAGCACCGGAACCATTCAACATCTTAGAGCCATCAAAGAACATGGTCCAATGCTCCGAGTGAACTTCAGTCGGCTGCTGTTGTTCAATCCACTCGGCGAGGAAATCTGCTATTGCCTGGGACTTAATGGCTTTCTTTGCCTCAAACTTGATATCAAGGGGAAGAAGTTCAATCGCCCATTTGGCCACTCGACCAGTTGCATCTCTGTTGTGCAAAATCTCTGATAGTGGAGCGTCGCTGACGACTGTGATGGAATGATCAGAAAAATAATGAGCAACCTTTTTTGTGGTCATGTATATTCCATACACAAGCTTCTGATAATGAGGATATCTCTGCTTGGATGGAGTCAAGACTTCAGACAAATAATACACTGGGCGCTGAACTTTGAGAGCTTTTCCTTCTTCTTCCCGCTCGACCGTAAGCACAGTACTGACGACTTGTCCTGTGGCTGCAATATAGAGCAACAGAGGCTCTTTGCTGATTGGAGCAGCAAGCACCGGCTGGGTGGAGAGCAGAGTTTTGAGCTCGGCAAACGCTGCATCAGCTTCTGGAGTCCACTCGAACTTGTCTGTCTTCTTCATCAGTCGGTAAAGAGGCAATGCCTTTTCACCGAGTCGTGAGATGAATCGACTTAATGCGGCCAAGCATCCAGTAAGCTTCTGGACATCGTGCACTCGCACAGGGCGTTTCATTCGGAGAATAGTGCCAATCTTCTCTGGGTTAGCGTCGATTCCCCGTTCGGAAACGAGAAAACCGAGTAACTTGCCACCAGGAACTCCAAATGTGCACTTTGATGGATTGAGCTTGATATCATATCTTCTGAGGTTGGCAAATGTTTCGGCGAGATCAGCGAGCAGGTCGGAACCTTTTCGTGACTTGACAACGATATCATCCATATATGCTTCCACATTCCGACTGATTTGAGTGAGTAGACACTTCTGAATCATTCACATAAATGTGGCTCCGGCATTCTTGAGGCCGAATGGCATGGTGATATAGCAGAAGCACCCGAATGGAGTGATGAAAGCTGTTTTTACCTCGTCGGGTCCGTACAGACGGATCTGGTGGTACCCGGAGTAGGCATCTAGAAAAGACAGCCTCTCGCATCCCGCGGTCGAGTCAACAATTTGATCTATGCGAGGGAGAGGAAAATGATCTTTCGGGCAGGCCCGGTTGATGTGCTTGAAATCAATGCACATTCGGAGCGACTTGTCCTTCTTAGGAACCATGACGACATTAGCGAGCCACTCGGAGTGGTATATCTCTCGGATAAATCCTGCCGCCAACAGTCGAGCCACTTCCTCACCAATGGCTTTTCTCTTCTGGACGGCGGACCGCCGAAGATGCTCTTTGACTGGTTTTGTAGACGAGTCGACTCTTAGGCGATGCTCAGCCAGTCCCCTGGGAACACCTGGCATGTCAGCGGGCTTCCATGCAAAAATGTCCCAGTTCTCACGGAGGAACTGGATGAGCACTTCTTCCTATTTTGGGTCGAGTGTTGTGGAGATGCGGGTCGGAGCTGCATCGGGGTCGGTCGGGTGAATGTGAACAGGCTTCGTCTCACCGGACGACTGGAATGCAGACTCTGTGGCGGGTTTCTTTGATCGCAGCAAGTCACTCGGATCTGCGTTTTGCTTGTATTCTTCGAACTCGACCGCTGTCACCTGGGAATCGGCAATCTTTGAGCCCTTCTGAAAGCACTCTTCTGCCTTTTTCCGATCACCAGTGACAGTGATCACTCCTTTGGGGCCGGGCATCTTCAATTTGAGGTACACGTAACATGGTCGAGCCATGAACCGTGCGTAAGCTGGTCTCCCCAAAATGGCATGATATGCACTCTGAAAATCCACGACCTCAAACGTCAACTTTTCTTTGCGAAAATGTTTCGAATCACCAAACACCACGTCCAAAGCTATTTGGCCGAGTGACTCGGCTTTCTTCCCTGGTATAACTCCATGAAAGCTCATGTTACTAGTGCTCAGTTGGGACATCGGAATGCCCATTCCTTTCAGTGTGTCTGCATACAACAAATTCAGCCCGCTTCCACCGTCCATCAGCACTTTTGTCAGTCGAGTGCCTTCGACAACTGGATCGACCACCAAAGCTTGCCTCCCAGGGGTGGCAATATGAGTCGGGTGATCAGATTGGTCGAATGTGATGGGTATTTGAGACCATTTCAGATAATTTGCTTTTGCTGGGGCAACCATGTTCACCTCTCGGTTAATGACTTTCAGTCGACTCCTGCTTTCCACATCTGCAAAGATCATCAGAGTGGAGTTGATATGCAGATATCCTTCCTCACTGTCCTCCTTGTCTTCGGCCTTGTCCGACTCCTTCTCCTTGTCCCTAGACTGTTTTCCCTGAAACTGCTGGATCAGGAGTCGACATTGGCGGGTGGTGTGCTTCGGGTAGATGATATTTCCCTCGTCGTCTTTCTTCGTGTGGATGTGACATGGCATATCCATTACGTCGTTCCCTTCTTTATCCTTTACCTTCTTGGGGTTCCAGGATCCTTTTGGTTTCCCCTTAAACTTTCCTTGAGTCACGGCCAGAGCCTCTCCAGGAGCTGCCGGTTCAGCCTTCCGCTTCTGTTTCCGACTGGTGTTTCCTTTTTCCGACTGACTCGGCTTGTGCTTGCCGCTTCGGAGTCGGTCTTCTTCTTCGCCGTTGGCGTACTTGGTAGCAATCTCCATCATCCGACTCAAGGTCATGTCACCGGTTCGACCAAACTTCAAACTCAGTTCTCTGTTCTTGACGCCATCTTTGAAGGCGCATACTGCCTGATGATCAGACACATTCTCCACAGTGTGGTGCAAAGTGATCCATCTCTGAATATACTCTCTCAGAGTCTCATTGGTCTTCTGCACGCAGACTTGCAACTCTGTTAGTCCAGCTGGTCGCTTGCAAGTTCCTTCAAACGTTCTGATGAACACTCGGGACAAATCTTCCCAAGTGTAAATGCTGCTAGGCGGTAATTGAGTTAACCATGCCCTGGCAGAGCCTTCCAGCATGAGGGGTAAATGCTTCATGGCCACCTCGTCGTTCCCACCACCAATCTGAACTGCCACTCGGTAGTCCTCAAGCCAAGTTTCAGGCTTAGACTCACCAGTGAACTTGCTGACTCCTGTTGCCAACCTGAAATTGGGAGGGATAACTGCGGCTCTGATAGCTCTGCTGAAACATTCAGGACCAGAAACATGCACTCGACTACTTGTGGGTGCATCTCTGTCGAGTCCGCCTCGATGGGCTCTGTTCCGGTCGACCAAACCTTGCACGATAATGGATCGCGCGTCGAAGCCTGGTTCTCTGGGGTCGACTGGAACCCTTCGCCCTGTACTGTACTGACGCCTGTCATCTTGCTGCCGAGGAGCGTAAGACCCACCCCTCGGAGGGGAATGGGGCACTCGACGCCTATCATCTCGGTCGAGTCGGTCACCATATTGGCCTCGCCGATTCTCGTGCCCCTCACGCCGCGGAGGCGATCTGGGACTGTGAGCCGACTGAACCGTATTCGTAGTGACGGATCGACTGTGAATTCTGTTGCGCGACTGAGACACGGCTGAATTCTGATCTCCTGCTGCCCGGAGCAGATCCCTGATCTGCCGCAAACCTCTGCCAGCTTCCGACTGCGAAGGCTGGATGGACTCTGCTATACGGGTCGCAGCTGCTAAATTCTGGATTGGGGTTCGATATACCTGAGTCGGCGGGAAGAGTTGACGTCGACTGGTGTCGGGAACTCGTTGCCGCGCGCGCTCGTCGAGTGCTCGCTGAAGATTCTCCAGTCGAGTGCGTTCGGCCAAATTGGCCAGACGTGCCTCCTCCAAGGCACGAGCCTCGGGGGTTTCTCCTGCGATGGGAGTACGCAGAGCATCCACGTTCCTTCGGCGAAGTTCCTCTCTTTGAAGAGAGTCGAGTGGCTCGGGCTGGTACTCTTCGTGGCCTCGTGCGGGGTCGCCTCCGTCGCCTGCTCCACCATCACGGGCGAAGCCAGGGGGACTGCGGGGCCCGTCGACCATCAAGATTTCCGCCGCTGGATCACTGCTACCGCACTCGGATGCCGTCTCTACGGAGCCAGTCGACAGATCGAACAAGCCGTAGAGAGATTCGTCGGGCTCGATTGCCGCAACTTGGGTGGTGGCCGATTGGCGAGCCACCGCGTGCCTCACCCATCGCTGAAGCCTCGACCGGCCCGAGCGCTTGCGCTGGCGGGAGACCGGGAGGGTGGACGATGGAGGAGCTGACCGATACGGGGTCGACGGTTGCCGCAGCAGAACGCCGCGGACACATGTGCGAAAATGCGTCGCACCGCGGACGGGGAGCGCATCAACGTCGAGTGGAGCCTCCTGGAGCCACGCGGAGTCGTCGGCGATGAAGGTGAGAGTGCCGAGACAGATCTCTCGACCCTCGACCAAAACTCCAGCAGTCACCATGATGAAAGTACTCAGAAGAATCGCAACTTCTCCACAAAATCGCTAAAACACCTGCCCCAAGGTGGGCGCCAACTGTCGTGGTTCTAAGCCTGACAGTAGAGTGGGGGGTAGGTATGGAGAGGCAAGGTCCTAGCAATGGAGAGGTTGTAAACACAAGAGATGTACGAGTTCAGGCCCTTCTCGGAAGAAGTAATAGCCCTACGTCTCGGAGCCCGGAGGCGGTCGAGTGGATTATGAGTATATGAGTTACAAGGTGTCGAACCCCTCTACCTGTGGAGGGGGCGGCTTATATAGAGTGCGCCGGGACCCCAGTCAGCCCACGTAGGAGAGGGTTTAAGGTGAGTTAAGTCCGAGGCGTTACTGATAACGCCCCACATAAAGTGTCTTTACTACCATAAAGTCTACTTAATTACAGGCCGTTGCAGTGTAGAGTGCCTCTTGACCTTCTGGTGGTCGAGTGAGTCTTCGTGGTCGAGTCCTTCAAGTCAGTCGAGTGAGTCCCTCGTTGGTCGACTGGAAGGCAACCTCTGCTAAGGGTGTCCTTGGGTAAGGTACTTAGATCAGGTCTATGACCCTACCCTAGGTACATGACCCCAACAATCCAGTCAAGTCATACTCAATGTAAACTAACAGTAATGGATGCAAATGACAGCAGTGCTCTCCGACTGGTGCTTTTTAATAAGAGGATGATGACTCAGCATAAAAGTAAATAGATAGGCCCTTCGTAGAGAGAAGTGGGGATTTGTAGAGGTGCCAGAGCTCAGTTTTGAAATAGATATGAATAATATTTTGAGCGGTATACTTTCATTGTCAACATAACAACCAAGAGATGGTGATATCTTCCATGCTACACACATTATAGGCGGTTCCCAAACAGAATGGTAAAGTTTATACTCCCCCTCCACCGACAAGCATCAATCCATGGCTTGCTCGAAACAACGAGTGCCTCCAACTAACAACAGTCCCGGGGGAGTTTTGTTTGCAGTTATATTGATTTGATTTGCATAAAGCATGGGACTGGGCATCCCGGTGATCAGCCATTTTCTCGTGAGTGAGGATCAGAGTCCACTCCTCTTGAGAATAACCCGCCTAACATGGAAGATACGGACAACCCTAGTTGATACATGAGCTATTCGAGCATACAAAACAGAATGTTTATTTGAAGGTTTAGAGTTTGGCACATACAAATTTACTTGGAATGGAAGGTAGATACCGTATATAGGTAGGTATGGTGGACTCATATGGAATAACTTTGGGGTTTATGGAATTGGATGCACAAGCAGTATTCCCGCTTAGTACAGGTGAAGGCTAGCAAAAGACTGGGAAGCGACTAGCTAGAGAGCGACAACAGTCATGAGCATGCATTAAAATTAATCAACACCGAATGCAAGCATGAGTAGGATATAGTGCACCATGAACATAAATATCATAGAGGCTATGTTGATTTTGTTTCAACTACATGCGTGAACATGTGCCAAGTCAAGCCACTCGAATCATTCAAAAGAGGATAACACCCTATCATACCACATCACAACCATTTTAATAGCATGTTGGCATGCAAGGTAAACCATTATAAGTTCCTAGCTAATTAAGCATGACATAAGCAACTATAATCTCTAATCGTCATTGCAAACATGTTTATTCATAATAGGCTGAATCAGGAACGATGAACTAATCATATTTACAAAAACAAGAGAGGTCGAGTTCATACCAGCTTTTCTCATCTCAATAAGCTCATCATATAATCATCATTATTGCCTTTCACTTGCACGACCGAATAGTGTGGATAATAATAATAGTGCGCGTGCATTGGACTAAGCTGGAATCTGCAAGCATTCAATTCAAGAGAGAAGACAAGGTAATATGGGTTGTTTGTCTAATCAATCAATAATGCGTATAAGAGCCACTCAACATTTTAATTATGGTCTTCTCCTCTCGACCCCCAAAGAACAAGAAACAAAATAAAACTATTTACATGGGAAAGCTCCCAACAAGCAAAAGAAGAACAAGAAATATTTTTGGGTTTTCTTTTTAATTACTACTGCAACAGGCATGGAAAGTAAACTAATTAAAAGCTACAACTAATTTTTTTTGTTTTTATCAAGGTTTATTAAACACACAAGAAGAAAGCATAAAAAGGAAAATAAACTAGCATGGATGATACAATGAAAAAGTATGAGAACCGACAACTAGCAATGAGTGTGTGAACATGAATGTAATGTCGGTGAGAAATACGTACTCCCCCAAGCTTAGGCTTTTGGCCTAAGTTGGTCTATGGCCTTGGCTGGCCTGGCGGATATCCATAGTAATAGTTGGGGTCATACCGTGAAGAAGCCTCGGATTTCCACTGGTTGGCAATCACCTCCGGATCCCACTGGTAATCAGACTGTCGTGGAGGATCAAATTGTGGTTCAGGCTCTAGCTCTGTAGCTAATGTAGGGTTCTGGTAGGCGTGAATGGCCTCCAACGGAACAAGGTACTTGCCTGCAGATAAATCAAACAAGGAAGGAGCAGGCAAGGTAATAGTCTCAGGATGATTTTTTTACCAAATATTAATTTGTACTTAAGCTCCTTTTCCCTATTCTTAACAATAAAATCATGTGCTACCATACTCTTATAATCTACATAAACAGGGGGCATCAATTTTTCTTCTTTCTCATAATGCCTGATAGGTATGTTAAAATGTGCAGCGAGGCACGAGGCGAAGATGCCTCCAAGCACGGGGTCGTTAGTACGGTTAAGATTTAACCGCTTTGCAACAATAGCACCCATACTAAATGTGTCATCAAGGAACAAGGCATGGCACAAATTAACAATATCAGGGGCACTCAGGTTTCCAAAGTTTCCGCGCCCAATTAAGCATCTACTAGCAAATATAGCAAAGTAACATAGAACAAGAAAGTGTATGCTAGTAATTCATGCGTCGGAAACCTTCCTCGTTTCCCCCACAGCAATGGTATCAATAAACCCATCCACATCGTCACGATGTGGTTCCTCCACACTGCCCTCAAAAGGGATCAAACAAACCCAACAAAAATCATAAAGTGACATCTCCTTATGCTCATCATATAAATAAAATTCCACCGTAGGTGGTGAGCTCCTAGCATGGAAATGAAAGTTTCCACAAAGATATTGGTGAGTAAGAGATACTGCTCGCGTCGGTCGTGGAGGAAGGTGGTGAGGCCTGCATTCTCAGCCAACTCATAGAAATCATCATAAATCTCGGCTGCTCTCAAGAAATTATCACAAGGCCATTCACATGGCCAGACCTCCGCAGTGCGAGGGAGATTATACTTGGGCCTCTTATCCTCCTCACTTTGCTTATCCTTCGAGCTTCGGCTCGATGAGGCCCTCAAAAATATCTTCATCTTTTTCTGAAAATATCTGAAATTTTTAGTAACTTCAAAATAAAAGTGGACCAAACTCAATAAAATTGATAGCAACTACTCCCACAAGTGCCTAAAGGATATATCATGCATCAAAACTACTTTTGACCATATAAATTTGACATGCAAGCTCAAGAACGGGGTCACCTAAGCAGCAAAAATATGCAATGAATAAAGCACTATAACAAAAACTAATTGGACCATTGGAGGAGTCACATACCAAGGAACAATCCCCCAAAGCAGTTTTGTGAGAGGTGCTTTGAGCAAGGAGATCGAAAATGGCAGCAAGATGAGCTTGGACTCGGGTTTGAGCTGGCTAGTGGTGTTTGTGGGAGGAAGGAGTGTGTGGTAGCTGGGATAAGTGGAGGGGAGCCACCGTGGGCCCAGGAGGCAAGGGGGCGCGCCCAAGGGGTAGAGCGCGCCCACCACCCTCGTGGCTAGGTGCTTGCTCCCCCTGCTGTGTTTTCAGTGCCAAATATTCTCAAATATTCTAGAAAAAAATCATATTTAATTTTCAGGGCATTTGGAGAACTTTTATTTTCGGGGTATTTTTTATTGCATGGATAATTCAAAAAACAGACAGAAAAAATACTGTTTTTGCTTTATTTAATATAAATAACAGAAAGTAAAAAGTGGGTATAGAGAGTTGTGTTTTCTAAATTCATCCATCTCATGCTCATCAAAAGGAGTCCACTAAGAAGGTTGATCAGGTCTTGTTAACAAACTCATTCCGAATAACATGGAACTGGAGAATTTACGAATAACACTAGGTTACCTCAACGGGGATATGCATGTCCCCAACAATAAAAATATCATATTTCTTCTTGACAGTAGGTAGAGGAAATTCAAAACCTCCAAAAGTAATGGTTGAAAATTTTCCAATAGAATTGATACTGTGGACTTGAGGTTGTTTCCTTGGAAAGTGTACCGTATGCTCATTACCATTAACATGAAAAGTGACATTGCCTTTGGTGTAATCAACAACAGCCCCTGCAGTATTCAAAAAGGGTCTTCCAAGAATAATAGACATACTATTGTCCTCGGGAATATCAATAATAACAAAGTCTGTTAAAATTGTAACATTTGCAACCACAACAGGCACATCGTCACAAATACCGACAGGTATAGGAGTTGATTTATCAGCCATTTGCAAAGATATTTCAGTAGGTGTCAACTTATTCAAATCCAGTCTACGATATAAAGAGAGTTGCATAACACCAACACCGGCTCCAAGATCACATAAAGCAGTTTTAACATAGTTTCTTTTAATGGAGCATGGTATAGTGGGTACTCCTGGATCTCCTAACTTGTTAGGTATTCCACCCTTAAAAGTATAATTAGCAAGCATGATGGAAATTTCAGCTTCTGGTATCTTTCTTTTATTTGTCACAATTTCTTTCATATACTTAGAATAAGGATTCATTTTAAGCATATCAGTCAAACGCATACGCAAAAAGATAGGTCTAATCATTTCAGCAAAGCGCACAAAATCCTCATCATCCTTTTTCTTGGATGGTTTAGGAGGAAAAGGCATGGGTTTCTGAACCCATGGTTCTCTTTCCTTACCGTGCTTCCTAGCAACAAAGTCTCTCTTATCATAAGGTGTATTCTTTGATTGTGGGTTATCAAGATCAACAACAGGTTCAATCTCTACTTCATTGTCATTACTAGGTTGAGCATCAACATGAACATCATTATTAACATTATCACTAGGTTCATGCTCATTACCAGATTGTGTTTCAGCATCAGAAATAGAAATATCATTGGGATTCTTAGGTGTGTCAACAATAGGTTCACTAGAAGCATGCAAAGTCCTATCATTTTTTCTTTTTCTTCCTTTTAGAAGGACTAGGTGCATCTACATTATTTCTCTGAGAATCCTACTCAATTCTCTTAGGATGGCCGTCAGGATACAAAGGTTCCTGAGTCATTTTACCACCTCTAGTCATAACTCTAACAGCATTATCATTCTTATTATTTAATTCATTGAGCAAATCATTCTGAGCTTTAAGTACTTGTTCTACTTGAGTGGTAACCATAGAAGCATGTTTATAAATAAGTTTTAGTTCACCTTTAACAATAGCCATATAACCACTCAAGTGTTCAATCATATAAGCATTGTTTTTCAATTGTCTACCAACATAAGCATTAAAATCTTCTTGCTTAACCATAAAGTTATCAAACTCATCTAAGCATTGGCTAGCAAACTTAGTAGGAGGGATTTCATCTTTATCATATCTATAGAGAGAATTTACCTTTACTACCTGTGTCGGGTTATCAAGACCATGTATTTCTTTAACATGCGGTAAATTGAGACCATATATTTCTTCAATAGGAGGTAAATTCTTAACATCTTTAGCTTTAATGCCTTTTTCTTTCATATATTTCTTTGCCTGTTGCATATCTTCAGGACTGAGAAATAGAATACCCCTTTTCTTCAGAGTTGGCTTAGGAGTTGGTTCAGGAATTGGATCAGGAAGTGTCCAATTATTTTCATTAGTCAACATATTATTCAATAGAATTTCAGCTTCCTCTGGTGTTCTTTCCCTGAAAACACAACCGGCACAACTATCCAGGTGGTCTCTGGAAGCATCAGTTAGTCCATTATAAAAGATATCAAGTATTTCATTTTTCTTAAGAGGATGATTAGGCAAAGCATTAAGTAATTGGAGAAACCTCCCCCAAGCTTGTGGAGACTCTCTTCTTCAATTTGCACAAAATTATATATTTCCCTTAAAGCAGCTTGTTTCTTATGAGCGGGGAAATATTTAGCAGAGAAGTAATAAATCATATCCTGGGGACTACGCACACAACCAGGATCAAGAGAATTAAACCATGTCTTAGCATCACCCTTTAATAAGAACGGAAATAATTTAAGGATATAATAATAGCGAGTTTTCTCATCATTAGTGAATAGGGTGGCTATATCATTTAATTTAGTAAGATGTGCCACAACAGTTTCAGATTCATAGCCATAGAAAGGATCAGATTCAAACACAGTAATTATATCAGGGTTGACAGAGAATTCATAATCCTTATCAGTAACAAAGATAGGTGAAGTAGCATAAGCAGGATCATATTTCATTCTAGCATTCAATTTTTTGTTTCAGCTTAGCTAAAATTTTCTTAAGATCACTCCTATCATTGCAAGCAAGAAAGTCTCTAGCAGTTTCTTCATCCATAACATAACCCTCAGGAACAACAGGCAATTCATATCTAGGGGAGAATCTTCATCATCACTTTCATCAATATTATCAGTTTCAATAATTTCATTCTCTCTAGCCCTAGCAAGTTGTTCATCAAGAAATTCACCAAGTGGCACAGTACTATCAATCATAGAAGTAGTTTCATCATAAGTATCATGCATAGCAGAAGTGGCCTCATCAATAACATGCGACATATCAGAATTAATAGCAGAAGCAGGTTTAGGTGTCGCAAGCTTACTCAAAACAGAAGGTGAATCAAGTGCAGAGCTAGATGGCAGTTCCTTACCTCCCCTCGTAGTTGAGGGGTAAATCTTGGTTCTTGGATCTTTCAAGTTCTTCATAATGATAAGCAGATATAAATCCGAAGTGACTCAAAGAATAGAGCTATGCTCCCCGGCAACAGCGCCAGAAAATAGTCTTGATAACCCACAAGTATAGGGGATCGCAAAAGTTTTCGAGGGTAGAGTATTCAACCCAAATTTATTGATTCGACACAAGGGGAGCCAAAGAATATTCTCAAGTATTAGCAGCTAAGTTGTCAATTCAACCACACCTGGAAACTTAATATCTGCAGCAAAGTATTTAGTAGCAAAGTAATATGATAGTAGTGGTAACGGTGGTAAAATGTAACGATAGCAAAAGTAATATTTTTTGGTGTTTTGTAGTGATGATAACAATAGCAACGGAAAAGTAAATAAGTGAAGAACAATATATGGAAAGCTCGTAGGAAATGGATAGGTGATGGAGAATTATGCCAGATGCGGTTCATCATGTAACAGTCATAACCTAGGGTGACACAGAACTAGCTCCAGTTCATCAATGTAATGTAGGCATGTATTCCGAATATAGTCATACTTTCTTATGGAAAAGAACTTGCATGACATATTTTGTCCTACCCTCCCGTGGCAGCGGGGTCCTATTGGAAACTAAGGGATATTAAGGCCTCCTTTTAATAGAGTACCACACCAAAGCATTAACACATAGTGAATACATGAACTCCTCAAACTACGGTCATCACCGCTAAGTATCCTGATTATTGTCACTTCGGGGTTAACGGATCATAACACATAATAGGTGACTATAGACTTGCAAGATAGGATCAAGAACTCTCATATATTGATGAAAACATAATAGGTTCAGATCTAAAATCATGGCACTCGGGCCCTAGTGAAAAGCATTAACATAGCAAAATCATAGCAACATCAATCTCAGAACATAGTGGATACCAGGGATCAAACCATAACAAAACTAACTCGATTACATGATAAATCTCATCCAACCCATCACCGTCCAGCAAGCCTACGATGGAATTACTAACACATGGCGGTGAGCATCATGAAATTGGTGATGGAGGATAGTTGATGATGACGATGGTGACGGATTCCCCTCTCCAGAGCCCCGAACGGACTCCAGATCAGCCCTCCCGAGAGACTTTAGGGCTTGGCGGCGGTTACGTATCATAAAACGTGATGAATCCTTCTCCCTGGTTTTTTATCTCCGAAAGTGAATATATGGAGTCAAGGTTGAGGTCGGTGGAGCGTCAGGGGGCCCACAAGGCAGGGGCGCGCCCAGGGGGTAGGGCGTGCCCCCACCCTTGTGGATAGGTGGAGGTCCCCCTGACGTGGATCTTCCTTCCAGTATTTATTATATATTCCAAAATAATTCTCCGTTGATTTTTAGGTCATTCCGAGAACTCTTATTTCTGCACAAAAATAACACCATGGCAATTCTGCTGAAAACAGTGTCAGTCCGGGTTAGTTCCATTCAAATCATGCAAGTTAGAGTCCAAAACAAGGGCAAAAGTGTTTGGAAAAGTAGATACGACGGAGACATATCACTAACCAACATTTAATATTGTTGAGTACATAAATGGGAGAGAACTAAATAAGTCATGTGGTGTTCCGTCAATATGGAACTCGTTGCATATTGAGCTCCACTTAATTTGTACTATTGTTTGTGCACTTTGCCATGCCATGCCTCTTTAAACCGGACATGCATCATACTTGGTTGTGCATCATGCCATGTTTATGTGATGGGTGTTTACTAGGTTTTTTGCTTCTTTCCGGGTTGCTTCTCTTGTTAGCTTCGGTTTCGTTCCGGAGTTGTGAGGATTTGTTCGTCTACGTCCATTTGTCTTCTTCATGGACTCGTTCTTCTTCCTTGCGGGATCTCAGGCAAGATGACCATACCATCGAAATCACTTCTATCTTTGCTTGCTAGTTGTTCGCTCTATTCCTATGTCGCGCTACCTACCACTTGCTATAAAATGCCTCCCATATTGCCATGTCAAGCCTCTAACCCACCTTCGTAGCAAACCGTTGTTTGGCTATGTTACCGCTTTTGCTCAGCCCCTCTTATAGCGCTGTTAGTTGCAGGTGAAGATAAAGTTTATTCCATGTTGGAACATGGATTTTGTTGGGATATCATCATTATCTCTTATTTACTTTAATGCATCTATATACTTGGTAAAGGGTGGAAGGCTCGGCCTTATGCCTGGTGTTTTGTTCCACTCTTGCCGCCCTAGTTTCCGTCATACCGGTGTTAATTTTGCGTTCCTTACGCGGTTGGGTGTTATGGGAACCCCTTGACAGTTCGCTTTGAATAAAACTCCTCCAGCAAGGCCCAACCTTGGTTTTACATTTGCCTAACAACCTATAACTTTTCCCTTGGGAGTCGCGCCAGTGCTTCTCTAAGTGTTGGTCCGAACCAGATCCACTTGCAGCGCCACCTTGGGGAAACTTGAGGGTTGGTTTTAGCTGTATGTAGTGTTCATTCGGTGTTGCCCTGAGAACGAGATATGTGCAGCTCCTATCGGGATGTCGGCGCATCACGCGGTCTTGCTGGTCTTGTTTTACCATTGTCGAAATGTCTTGTAACCGGGATTCCGAGACTGATCGGGTCTTCCCGGGAGAAGGAATATCCTTGACCGTGAGAGCTTGTGATGGGCTAAGTTGGGACACCCCTGCGGGGTATAAACTTTTGAGAGCGGTGCCCGTGGTTATGTGGCAGATGGGAATTTTTTATTATCCGGTTGTAGAGAACTTGACACTTGATTTAATTAAAATGCATCAACCGCATGTGTAGCCGTGATGGTCTCTTTTCGGCGGAGTCCGGGAAGTGAACACGGTTCTTGTGTTATGATTGTGCGTAAGTAGTTTCAGGATCACTTCTTGATCACTTCTAGTTCACGACCGTTGCATTGCTTCTCTTCTCGCTCTTATTTGCGTATGTTAGCCACCATATTTTGCTTAGTGCTTGCTGCAGCTCCACCTCACTACCTCATCCTACCCATAAGCTTAAATAGTCTTGATCTCGCGGGTGTGAGATTGCTGAGTCCTCGTGACTCACGGATACTTCCAAACAGTTGCAGGTGCCGATGATCCCACTGCAGGTGGCGCAACCAAGCTCAAGAGGGAGCTCGATGAAGATCTTGATCGTTGTCTTATTTCGTTTCCTATTGATCAGTAGTGGAGCCCAGTTGGGACGATCGGGGATCTAGGTATTTGGGGTTGTCTTCCTTTAGTTTGGTTCCATAGTCGGACCTTGATTGTGCTTTGGATGATGTATGATTTTTTTATGTATTGTGTGAAGTGGCAATTGTAAGCCAACTCTTTATCCCTCTCTTATTCAGTACATGGGATGTGTGAAGATTACCCCTCTTGCGACAAGCCTACCATGCGGCTATGCCTCTAAGTCGTGCCCCGACACGTGGGAGATATAACCGCATTGTGGGTGTAACAATATTAAACTAAGCAATGCATCAGTGTCAAAAATAACTTTTGCAGGAAAGTCATTGACAGGAAGATTACCCATGATCACCTCTGAAGAGTCCTCTGCCTGAGCTGCGTTCATCATGTTGACCTTTGCAAACTTGGAATTATGCTTGACCACTGCATTGCTGGAAGATCTCACAGGAGGAGGAGGCGGAAGGCGCCTTTGGTTGAAGCATTTGTTTGCATAGTGCCCTTTTTGTTGACACTTGTTGCAAGTAACCCCTGAGAGCGGCCGATGGTAAGGAGTGATACGTCTCCGTCGTATCTATAATTTTTGATTGTTCCATGCCAATATTATTCAACTTTCATATACTTTTTGGCAACCTTTTATATTATTTTTGGGACTAACATATTGATCCAGTGCCCAGTGCCAGTTCCTGTCTGTTGCATGTTTTTGGTTTCGCAGAATATCCATATCAAACGGAGTCCAAACGGGATAAAAACGGACGGAGCTTACTTTTGGAAAATATGGAAAATTCGGAAGGAAAATCAACGCGAACCAGTGCCTGAGGTGGTCACGAGGCAGGGGGACGCCCCCCCTTAGGGCGTGCCTCCTACCCTCATGAGCCCACCGTAAGGCGGTTGGCGCTCTTCTTTTGCCGCAACAAAGCTAATATTCGGAAAAAAATCACGGCGAAGGTTTCAGGCCAATCGGAGTTACGGATCTCCATATATATACGGAACGGTGAAACAGAGCCAGGAGAGAACGCAGAAACAGAGAGAGACAGAGAGACAGATCCAATCTTGGAGGGGCTCTCGCCCCTCCCGTGCCATGGAGGTCATGGACCAGAGGGGAAACCCTTCTCCCATCTAGGGAAGAGGTCAAGGAATCATAAGAAGGAGGGGGGCTCTCTCCCCCTCGCTTCCGGTGGCACCGGAGTGCCACCGGGGGCCATCATCATCACCGCGATCTACACCAACACCTCCTCCATCTTCACCAACATCTCCATCACCTTCCCCCCTCTATCTACAGCGGTCCACTCTCCCACAACCCGCTGTACCCTTTACTTGAACATGGTGCTTTATGCTTCATATTATTATCCAATGATGTGTTGCCATCCTATGATATCTGAGTAGATTTTCATTGTCCTATCGGTGGTTGATGAATTGCTATGATTGATTTAATTTGCTTGTGGTTATGTTGCTGTCCTTTGGTGTTCATCATATGATTGCGCACGTGGATCACACCCTAGGGTTAGTTGTATGTTGATAGGACTATGTATTGGAGGGCAAGAGTGACAGAAGCTTCAACCTAGCATAGAAATTGATGCATACGGGATTGAAGGGGGACCAATATATCTTAATGCTATGGTTGGGTTTTACCTTAATGAATATTAGTAGTTGCGGATGCTTGCTAATAGTTCCAATCATAACTGCATAGAATTCCATGTCAGGGATGACATGCTAGCAGTGGCCTCTCCCACATAATACTTGCTATCGGTCTAGTAAAGTAGTCAATTGCTTAGGGGCAATTTCGCAACTCCTACCACCACTTTTCCACACTCGCTATATTTACTTTATTGTTTCTTTATCTAAACAGCCCCTACTTTTTATATATGTAATCTTTATTATCTTGCAAACCTATCCATCATCACCTACAAAGTACTTCTAGTTTCATACTTGTTCTAGGTAAAGCGAACATCAAGCGTGCGTAGAGTTGTATCGGTGGTCGATAGAGGGAATATTTGTTCTACCTTTAGCTCCTCGTTGGGTTCGGCACTTTTACTTATCGAAAACTGTTGCGATCCCCTATACTTGTGGGTTATCAAGACCTTTTTCTGGCGCCGTTGCCGGGGAGCAATAGCGTGGGTTGAATATTCTCGTGTGTGCTTGTTTGCTTTATCACTAAGTAGTTTTTATTTGCTGTTCTTAGTTGTTTTATATCTTTATTTATGGGTAGGAAACACAAAATACCAAAAAAATAGTTGCACCTACTAAACCAATGGTTGAATAAGCACTCAAAATCTATCCCACTGCTGAAGCTTATTACTTGGATCATCTTTGATCCCTATGTGCTCGTGCTGAAACCCCAACTAGCTTAGTTGAGGGAAAATCTTTAGATGAGCATGCTTGTTATGTGCGACACCGTATATCTGAAAGAGGGAAATGTTTATTGGATCAAATCCATCGGTTGCAATGCTATGCTTGGAATTTATGTTATATATATGATTTTACTTGTTGTTCTAAAAACCCTAAGAAACACCTTCCCTACCAATGTGAGTTTATTGATAATGGAATCTTATCTTCATACGCTAAGGGTGTTTATAGTTACTATGATGTTCAACAAATTGAAGAATTTGTTGCTTTTAAGGGTGCTTATGAAATTGCTTCTTTGATTGAAAAGTATGATGCTACTCTTTACCAATCTGAAAATTTTGACATACTTAAATATTGTTATGATAATTATGCTTCTAATGCCTATGTTGAACCATATATTGAGTACTACTCCACTTTCCAAGAAGAGACTAATATTTTGCAGGAGTCTATGGAAGAAGAAATTGATGAAACTGTGAGCTCATTGGATGAAAAAGATGAGGAGGAGAGCGAAGAACAAAAGGAGGAAGAGCGGATTAGCTACCCGTGCCCACCTTCTAATGAGAGTAACTCTTCAACTCATACATTGTTTAATTTCCCTTCGTGCTTACCGGAGGATGATTGCTATGATGACTATTATGATCCCATTGATTCTCTTGAAATATCCCTTTTTGATGATGCTTGCTATGCTTGTGGCCAAGATGCCAATATGAATTATGCTTATGGAGATGAACTTGCTATAGTTCCTTATGATAAAAAAGAAATTGTTGCTATTGCACCCACGCATGATAGTCCTATTATCTTTTTGAATTCTCCCAACTACACTATATTGGAGAAGTTTGCACTTATTAAGGATTATATTGATGGGTTGCCTTTTACCGTTGCACATGATGATTTTGATATATATAATATGCATGTGCTTGCTGCTCCTACTTGCAATTATTATGAGAGAGGAACTATATCTCCACCTCTCTATGTTTCCAATACGATAAAATTGCAAGAAATTGTTTATACTATGCATTGGCCTTTACTAGGTGTGCATGAATTGTTCTTTTATGACATGCCGATGCATAGAAAGAGAGTTAGACTTCGCCATTGCTTGATATATGTTGCTTTGTGCTCACTACTAAATGCCAAATCATTGCTATCTGAAATTGACTTTGATATACCTTGGGATCCGGGTGGATTCACTACTTGAGCACTATATGCCTAGCTTAACGGCTTTAAAGAAAGCGCTGCCAGGGAGACAACCCGGAAGTTTTAGAGAGTCATTTATTTCTGTTGAGTGCTTTCATATAGATTAAAAACAACAAAAATAAAGAGGGGAACCCAAAACTTTTTCTAAAAGAAAAGTGAAAGTGAGAGAGACGAGCATTGTGAAAGTGGGGGACGTCCTTGAACTTTCTTCATGCCCATGGGAACTTTGTGAATCTTAATTACAGAAACTTTTCAATAAAAATAATTATCCTCTTGTACAATTCCATTGTATTATAAAAATAATGTGCCAAGGTTTGCCTTTAGGATGTTTACATTTGCTTGATGGTTTGTACGGTGCAGGACAGAAACTTTGGCTGTAGTGCGCGATTTTACTTTTTTAGCTGGAACGTTAAATGGTTCTGATTCTTTTTGCACTGTCTTCCTATACAAATTTTTTATTTTTCCTATTTTTGGTATAATTTTTCAAGTATCAGAAGTATGGTGAATGTTAATATTATTACAGACTGTTCTGTTTTAGACAGATTCTGTTTTCTGATGCACAGTTTGCTTGTTTTGATGAAACTATCAAATTTATATCAGTGGATTAAGCCATGAAAAAGTTATATTACAGTAGAAAATATGCAACAACAAAATATGAATTGGTTTGCAGCAGTACTTAGAGTAGTGATTTGCTTTATTATACTAATGGATCTTACTGAGTTCTCTGTTGAAGTTTTGTGTGGATGAAGTGTTCGATGATTGAGAAGGTTTCGATGTGAGAAGATGGAAGAGAGGCAAGAGTTCAAGCTTGGGGATGCCCGAGGCACCCCAAGTAAATATTCAAGGAGACTCAAGCATCTAAGCTTGGGGATGCTGGGAAGGCATCCCCTCTTTCTTCAACAAATATCGGTATGTTTTCAGATTCGTTTCGTTCATGCAGTATGTGCAATCTTGGAGCGTATTTTGCATTTAGTTTTCATTCTTCTTTTTATGCACCATGCTGGTATGAGATAGTCCTTGGTTGATTTATAGAATGCTCTTTGCACTTCACTTATATTCTTTGAGTATGGCTTTATAGAATGCTTCATGTGCTTCACTTATATCATTTGAAGTTTGGATTGCATGTTTCTCTTTACATAGACAACCGCAATTTGTAGAATGCTCTTTTGCTTCACTTATATTTGTTAGAGCACGGGCATATCTTTTGTAGAAAGAATTAAACTCTCTTGCTTCACTTATATCTATTTAAAGAGATGACAGGAACTGGTCATTCACATGGTTAGTCATAAAATCCTACATAAACTTGTAGATCGCTGAATATGATATGTTTGATTCCTTGCAATAGTTTTGCGATATAAAAATGGTGATACTAGAGTCGTGCGAGTCGAGTAATTGTGAAATTGAGAAATACTTGTGTTGAGGTTTGCAAGTCCCGTAGCATGCACGTATGGTGAACCGTCATGTAACGAAGTCGGAGCATGAGGTGTTTATTGATTGTCTTCCTTATGAGTGGCGGTCGGGGACGAGCGATGGTCTTTTCCTACCAATCTATCCCCCTAGGAGCATGCGCGTAGTACTTTTTTTGATGGCTAATAGATTTTTGCAATAAGTGTGTGAGTTCTTTATGACTAATGTTGAGTCCAGGGATTATGCGCACTCTCACCCTTCCATCATTGCTAGCCTCTCTAGTACCGTGCAACTTTCGCCGGTACGATAAACCCACCATATACCTTCCTCAAAACAGCCACCATATCTACCTATCATGGAATTCCATAGCCATTCTGAGATATATTGCCATGCAACTTCCATCATCATCATATACATGACTTGAGCATTCATTGTCATATTGCTTTGCATGATCGTAAGATAGCTAGCATGATGTTTTCATGGCTTGTCCGTTTTTTGATGTCATTGCTATGCTACATCATTGCACATCCCGGTAAACCGCCAAAGGCACTCATATAGATTCATATCTTTGTTATAGTATCGAGTTGTAATATTGAGTTGTAAGTAAATAAAAGTGTGATGATCTTATTAGAGCATTGCCAAAAAAAAGGGGAGAGGCCAAAGAAGCCTAAATAAAAAAAAGGGGGGCCAAAGAAGCCCACAAAAAAAAGAAAAAAAGGGGGCAATGTTACTATCCTTTTACCACACTTGTGCTTCAAAGTAGCACCATGTTCTTCATATAGAGAGTCTCTTGAGCTAACACTTTCATATACTAGTGGGAATTTTCATTATAGAACTTGGCTTGTATATTCCGATGATGGGCTTCCTCAAATGCCCGAGGTCTTCATGAGCAAGCAAGTTGGATGCACACCCACTTAGTTTCAGTTTGAGCTTTCAGTTTGAGCATCCGTTGCATGGCAATCCCTACTCCCTCACATTGATATCTATTGATGGGCATCTCCATAGCCCGTTGATACGCCTAGTTGATGTGAGACTATCTTCTCCTTTTTGTCTTCTCCACCATCATATTCTATTCCACCTATAGTGCCATGTCCATGGCTCACGCTCATGTATTGCGTGAAAGTTGAAAAGGTTTGAGAACGTCAAAAGTATGAAACAATTGCTTGGCTTGTCATCGGGGTTGTTCATGATGTGAATGCTTTGTGTGGTGAATATGGAGCATAGCCATGTTATATGATTTTGTAGGGATGAGCTTTCTTTGGCTATGTTATTTCAATAAGACATACTTGCTTGGTTGGTATGCTTGAAGTGTTATTATTTTTATGTCGAAGGATAGACTATTGCTTTGAATCACTTGTGTCTTAATATTCATGCCATGATTAGACATATGATCAAGATTATGTTAGGTAGCATTCCACATCAAAAATTATCTTTTTTATCATTTACCTACTCGAGGACGAGCAGGAATTAAGCTTGGGGATGCTGATACGTCTTCGTCGTATCTATAATTTTTTATTGTTCCATGCCAATATTATTCAACTTTCATATACTTTTTGGCAACTTTTTATATTATTTTTCGGACTAACATATTGATCCAGTGCCCAGTGCCAGTTCCTGTCTGTTGCATATTTTTGGTTTCGCAGAATATCCATATCAAACGGAGTCCAAACGGGATAAAAATAGACGGAGCTTATTTTTGTAAAATATGGAAAATTTGGAAGGAAAATCAACGCGAACCAGTGCCCGAGGTGGTCACGAGGCAGGGGGCGCACCCCCTTAGGGCGCGCCCCCTACCCTCGTGAGCCCGGTTGACGCTCTTCTTTTGCCGCAAGAAAGCTAATATTCGGAAAAAAAATCACGGCGAAGGTTTCAGGCCAATCGGAGTTACAGATCTCCATATATATACGAAATGGTGAAACAGAGCCAGGAGAGAACGCAGAAACAGAGAGAGACAGAGAGACAGATCCAATCTCGGAGGGGCTCTCGCCCCTCCCATACCATGGAGGCCATGGACCAGAGGAGAAACCATTCTCCCATCTAGGGAGGAGGTCAAGGAAGAAGAAGAAGGAGGGGGGCTCTCTCCCCCTCACTTTCGGTGGCACCGGAGTGCCACTGGGGGCCATCATCATCACCGCGATCTACACCAACACCTCCACCATCTTCACCAACATCTCCATCACCTTCCCCCCCTCTATCTACAGCGGTCCACTCTCCCGCAACCCGATGTACCCTCTACTTGAACATGGTGCTTTATGCTTCATATTATTATCCAATGATGTGTTGCCATCCTATGATGTCTGAGTAGATTTTCGTTGTCCTATCGGTGGTTGATGAATTGCTATGATTGATTTAATTTTCTTGTGGTTATGTTGCTGTCCTTTGGTTCCCATCATATGATTGCGCGTGTAGATCACACCCTAGGGTTAGTTGTATGTTGATAGGACTATGTATTGGAGGGCAAGAGTGGCAGAAGCTTCAACCTAGCATAGAAATTGATGCATACGGGATTGAAGGGGGACCAATATATCTTAATCCTATGGTTGGGTTTTACCTTAATGAACATTAGTAGTTGTGGATGCTTGCTAATAGTTCCAATCATAAGTGCATAGAATTCCATGTCAGGGATGACATGCTAGCAGTGGCCTCTCCCACATAATACTTGCTATCGGTCTAGTAAAGTAGTCAATTGCTTAGGGGCAATTTCGCAACTCCTACCACCACTTTTCCACACTCACTATATTTACTTTATTGTTTCTTTATCTAAACAACCCCTACTTTTTATTTATGTAATCTTTATTATCTTGCAAACCTATCCAACAACACCTACAAAGTACTTCTAGTTTCATACTTGTTCTAGGTAAAGTGAACGTCAAGCGTGCGTAGAGTTGTATCGGTGGTCGATAGAACTTGCGGAATATTTGTTCTACCTTTAGCTCCTCGTTGGGTTCGACACTTTTACTTATCAAAAACTGTTGCGATCCCCTATACTTGTGGGTTATCAAGGAGCACTTGACCTTGGAGTATGAGACTGAGCTTTGTTCTAATAGATTGGGTTGGGTGGGTGGGAAGATCCATTGCCACCTTTGCTCTTCTGTTGGTAGGGCTGACGAAACGGAGAAGGAGGAGGCAACCAGAACTTCTGTTGCTGAGCTGCCACTTGTGAGGAAGAAGGTTGAACTGCGTCCCTGATTCTCTTCTTAGATGTGTCACACTTGAGGTGAGCAGCTTCTTGCTTTAGTGCCATGTTGTAGAATTGATCAAACTTGGTCGGCTCGAGAAGCACGAGAGCTAACTGCAGATCCTCTCTGAGGCCACCTCTGAATTGATATATCATACTCTTTTCATCAGGAACTCTTGTTTAGCAAAGTGAGCAAGTTTCTGAAACTGGATATTGTATTGATACATAGACATGCTGCCTTGCTTGAGATTGCGGAACTCCTCATGCTTGCTCTCAGCAATGCTTGGTGGAATGTGATGAGCTTTGATGTCTCGGCGGAAATCATCCCAGGTAATCACACAACCTCCTATGGAATCTCTGTATTGTTGATACCACTCAGCAGCTTGATCCTTGAGTTGAAACAAAGCAAACTTGACAAAGTCCTTAGGTATGACATTGCTACATTCAAAATGTTTGCAAATGTCCACGAGCCAATCGTCGACGTCTGTGGCCTCGACACAGTTGCTGAAGGATTTCGGCTGGTTTGCGAGGAACTGGTTGAGGGTAGCAAACTGAGGCTAATTGTTGCCTTGACCTTGATTTCCTTGGTTGCCTTGACCTTGGTTGCACTCTTGCAAGAGTTGCAATAGCATCTGAGTATTGGCGTTGGTGCCTGCCATGATAGCTTGCCATGCCTCCGAAGGTGGAGGTGGTGGCCGAGGGTTCGACTGATCCCCATCACCGCGGTCCGGATTCTGGCGCGTTGGGGGAGCCATCCTGAAGAGGTTGACATCCGTTAGAATTTTGAAAGACATATATTCAAGCTGAATCAATGGATCGAAATTGCAACATATAGTCTTAACATTCGAACAAGGATGAACGAATGAATTCCAAAGTAAATCATCACACGTCCATTAAGTTGAGAAACCACTTAGATAAAGGTAGATGAATAAAGCAACAAGGTACGGATATGAACAAATAAGTGGTAAGGATTACCCAATCACAAACCAAATATCTGCGGGAAGAAATACTAGAGCTACTTGAATTCCCACCAATGAAACTCCTGAAACTTTCTGGTTATGCAATCAGGTGTTGGGGATACAGGGGAAGCATAATATCTCACCCAAAACTAACAAATTCTACATCCAGCTGTATCCATCCTTCAACACATAACCAAGAAACCTTCGGAAATCATTTACCTCAACCTCCGAAAGCATCCGTTATACGAGTTATGGCAATACTCCCGAATTCCCGCCCCAGTACTGGGTGGCGTCGTGGTTATCTCACCAACAACTGCATAAAAGAGATTTTCGATGTATGCAAACTCAGGTATTCCAGAACTGCAACGATAAAATTGTGACGACAACACCTTGGAGCTCAACTCCCCGGGACACTTCCACAACCCCTAAATGTCAGGAGGCACCAAGAACAATGTTCTCGTCACAAAACCATCAGAACGATTCCAAGATACCCGCGTGATCCTAATTTTTTTTCATGAAATTTGAGGAGAGAAGAGTCAAAACTTCTATGTCAGGAGGCCTCACCAGAGCGACGAAGGGACTGAGAAGTAAAAAGAATCCTACTCTCCGATATATATAATCCTAAGACTCAAAACATTTTGTTCTAGACTCAACAACATCAGTGATTCGATCAACACTACAAAAAAATACACTTCCGTGATGATGCGTGTTTGTCACAGTAGGTCGCTTTTTTTGTCATGCATGTACATGCATGACAAATTTATGACAGAATCAAGATAGTCATACCTGTGCTGTCGTAGAAGTGTTCCATGACATTACCAAAATTATCATCACGGAAGTGTCCACTTCCATGACGATAAATCGCGCGTCACAGAAGTGCTTTCGTCAAGGGTGACAGACACGTGGCATCCACCGTAACGGAACGCCGTTAAGCTATCGGGTCGGGTTTTGGATCCGATAACCCATTAATAGCCCCGACCAATGGAGATTTTCCAAGTGTAAAATCATCATTGGCTAGAGGAAACACGTGTCGGCTCATCGTCGGGACAGATGTCATCCACTCACTGGACAGAAGGCGCCTATGATACGTCGACACGTGGCACGACCCAACAAGTTTAAATGGGCTGGCCCAACTAAAGGCCCACAAGATTTTGCGGACCATAATGGGTCGGCCCAACTAAAGGCCCACGAGATTTTGCGGACCATAATGGGCTGGCCCAGCTAAAGACCCACAAGATTTTGCGGGCCATAATGGGCCGGCCCAGGTAAAGGCCCACAAGATTTTTGTGTGCCATAATGGGCCGGCCCAGGTAAAGGCCCACAAGATTCTTGCGGGTCATAATGGGCCGGCCCAGCTAAAAGCCCACGAGATTTCGCCAACATTAATGGGCCGGCCCAGCTGTAGGCCCACAAGATTTTGAGGACCCTAGTTAGCCGGCCCATTAACTGGCTGCCATGTTTTGGGCCAAATGCCGACCCATATTTGATCCGGTCCATTAATGGCCTGCCATGCTCCGGGCCTAATAGTGGCCCATATGAGATCCAGCCTGTTAAAAGCCTACCGCATTCTCGGCCCTTTAAGAGGCTTTGGGCTCAATTATGGCCCATATCAGATTCGGCCCGTCAACTGGACACTATGCTTTTGGGCCCACTTGCTAAAGGCCCACTTAGTAATTCGGCCTGATATTAGTTTGGCCTGTTAACGGCCCGTTTAACATTTCGGCCCTATATTAATTTCAGCCTGTTAAAAGCCCGTCATATAGTTGGGCCTAACTATGACCCGGTTTGCATCCGGCCTGCTCGCAGTCGATATCTGATTGGGCCAAACAAGGACCCAGACAATTTTGGCCTGTTAAAAACCTATGATTTGATTCGCACAATCATGGGCCGGGGTTCATTTCGGGCTGCTGCATAACTAGTAGGAATTAAGAACAAACCTACTCTATACAATAAAGAAATTACGGCATAGTAACTAAGAATAAACCAACACTACACATTAAAGGATTTAAGGTATATTACATCCACTGGGCATCAAAGTTTGCCACCAGTGATCATAAAGCGCAATGAAGAAGCATATTACAAAAACTGGGCACCATTGCAGCGTAACAAAATAATACTGAACCGAGACCACTTCCAAGACAGTTCAAGAAAGGTTAGCCTTGTGGGGGAACTGCTGCGCAAGCTGCTGAGCAAGGCTGTGAGACCGGCCTAGCATGTCGGTCATAGCTTCCAGGTGTAGCTGTTTAGCGATGAGGTTCTCATTGGTGTTCTCCGCAATCTTTCTTAGAGATAGGACTTCAAGTCGAAGTTGAGTTGCAGAATGCCTTTCTGCTAGAACTTGGGACTGAAGAAGTCGAACTGATTCAGACAACGAATTCTGCGAGCTTGTTTGACTGTTAGTCTCAAGTAACTTGAACACTACATGAAGACAAGACTTTGGGGTTGTCTCGCTATCTTCAAGATGTTTTGCCTTCTTTGCTGCAATATATGTTGGGTTTGTCTCACAGCCTTCAGCAGACTTGTGCATGCCATCAGGCATATCACCCTGAAACAAAGTAGAGACATGACAGGTTTTGCACGTGTATAAACAAAGATGATAACTGTTCTGTCAATTCTATCCAATTTCAAATTGGAAAATAAAGAGTATGTTCAAAATATCAATAGCATAATTTGGCATTGTTCATAATGCGGGGAGCTTCACCACACTACTGGATTACCATGTCAACATAACAAGCATATATGAAGGGCAAAGAAAATCATTGTATCTATCTTGGATAATGTGCATGGCATGTTGTTCATATCATCAGCCACATCAGTAAGATAAAACAGGAGATGACAAGCTGCAAACATGGGCTGCTTCACCACACACTGGATTATAGATCCACAAAAACAAGCATACATATAGGGAGTATTAACTAATGTGCATGGTATGAATAAGGAATTTGGTTTTACAAGTAAAACTTAGAACTTACGGTTCTTACGAACATGCATTTTGGTAGAAACAGCAAACTAAACAGCAGTAAATGATAGGGAGTATGAGCAAATTAAACAACAGTTGAGGATAAAGGCTTTAGAAGGACTGACTTACATTAACAGTTAATACCAGTTTTATAATGCCCTTCTCCATGGCAAGGGAAGGATAACTCAAGAATTTCAGTACAGAATCTTCTTCATAAGCATTGCATGTACTCTACATTTTGTAGAGAGTAATTATAGATATGATAATACTGGAAGGGATAGAGGATAATGAAGATAAGATGCAGATTGATGCTACATAATCAACTACCAATCCCTGGAAGTACAAGCGTTACAGGACAAAATGTACTGACAAGAGCAATGGGCTACACTTCTGCACTGGCATTGTCTGTGTATTCTACTTGTTGGTAAGATTAAATATAGATCTGATCTTTTTTAGTAAATGGTGGGCGAGGGAGATAAGATGCATAATGCTACAAAATGAACCAATCCCTCTTCCCATAATACAAGAGTGTTTTGAACACTGGTGTACTGTACAAAACATTCTTATATTATGGGACGGAGGGAGTAGCTGTTAATGTAAGTACAGTGATAGACCACGTTCAGTCCTTACAAGAGGACTGCAGAGCTAAACCTCTTCAAAAGCATTGGGTTGATTCTAAATTTATGTAAGAATCCATACGGATCTTATAATGTCCACCAAATGGACGATTACGAGGCTAACATGTGCAGTGATGCTACATAATCAAACAGCTATGAAAGTAAGTATGGTCATACAGGGCAAGAGGTACTCACAAGAGCAATGCAGTGTGTAGTATAGTTGCGAGATTCTGTGGTCCCTTGAGAATGAATGTTCATCTGCTAACAGTTTTCGTACAAGTGAGACATTAAGGCAAATGCAGAAATGTAGTTCAAATTGTGATGTGATATCATAGACAGTACCTTACACTGCAGCCGAGACCAATGTGTAACAAGATTATTCTAGTCACCGTCGGATAAATGTAGCACCGGAGAATTTACAGAAATTTCATTCAGAGGCTTGCTATCGAAGTGCGCTTGCCTCAGGTAGCAACGATACTTCATCAACGAGTGCTTGAAAAGTGCAACCAACCCTTGCTCGTCATCATAATCCAGTTTGCGCCTCGCCTATTTAAAAGAATGAAATATTGTGTCTTCTGTCAGCAGAAACATATGCAGTAATGACCATGAATAACATTAGTACATTACTTACACGTAAGTTGCGGATGAAGACTGGAAATTGTTCTGTGTCTGCGGTATAGTCTTTCCATGAAGGAAAGATGCGCACAAAATTCCTGACAACAACATAAGCTTCGTCTTCTAAACCGGGAAGAAATGGAATAGGGGTCCTATTTTCTGCAATTGGGGCTCTCTCTGGTTCAAAAAGGGATTTGGCAACTGGATTTTGTGTACTCTTTGCTGGAATGGGGGTTTTGCGTCGTACAGCTGGTGGTATGTCAACTGGCATAATCATACTGTTTACTGCAGTTGGGGTCTGCTGAGTTGGGGCATCAGAAATGACCAGTGTAGTAGGGCTAGAATCTACTAGAGTTGGGGTATTTTGTGGGTCAGGTGATATTGCAACTACACCTAATGGGCTATTTGATTTATCAGGTGCCACTACCTTTTCTAAATACTTTGCTTGTGCTCCTCCACGATCAAGAATCGCCCTCTTCCTTTTGAACGTCTGATACACAAGAACATCATTTGAATGGATAAATATGGTATGATGACAGATGGAATATGTACTGAAAATGGATAGGCAGGGCGTATTCACATACACGGTGTGTAAACTAAGCTAATGGCAGTTCAACAAAGTAGAAGCAATGCAAAGCATCAGTTGCAAGATATGTGCGAGCAATGTAACCTTGGAAAGTTAGAGCAAGTACCTTGATGGGTGAATAAGATAGGGCATCTTCCTCTGACTCCTCCACTAGGGAGCTACATTGACTTAGGTCTCCCTCTAGCTCAGAATCACTGTTAGGATCATATTCTGAGCATGAATCTGTAGGTGGAGAGTGTTTGCATTGCATTGCATCCATACTTGATTTCAGTCCCTTAATGCCAAGTTTGATAGCCATGGCATTATTCTGCTTTATTCTTTTCATGCGCGCAAGCTCATAATCATTATGATGTTGTTTAGAATCTGAGATTCATGAAAACATAAAAAGTAGTCAGATTATCTATGGAATGCATTGCGGTTTCAACTCGGAGAGTGTCTCCCTATAAACCCCTGCATATGCAAAGTTCACCTCCCCAACCATGCTGACCAGACCACACACAGAGATACACACCCGAGCGACGAACATGCATTTTCGAAACTAATTTAGGAACATTTAGCTGACCAATTAAACAACTCTGTTTTAATAATATCAGATTCGTATTTGAACAACTAAGCTTGTTTAGCTTGATGGGTGGAGCAGCGTTATTATGACACGAAGCATGTATTCTGATCGTATAGTGATCATAAAAGGGGGGAAATCTAAGCATATATTTTTTAGCAAAAGAGGGTTTCCCCTCTGATTTCTATTAAAGAAACCACCACAGAACCAACATGATCAATTAAACTCTAAGCATGATCAATTAAACTGTATTATGGCTGTGACATGGCAGATTTGAAGCTGCAAACCGGGGAAATGATATTTAGCATCCATTGTTTGCTTCGAACTAAGAACTAAATTCTAAGAGCTAAAAAGAAAGTAGAGTAACCAAGTTAAGATCTATTTTCTAGTTGAGATCCGGTGGCATTGAAGCAGATCTGTGACGGAAGACGGGTGCATCGGGGGATAAGTACCGTTGCGGTGGAAGAGAAGGTCGTGTGAGCGGCCCCGGCAAAGAGAACGACGGAGCCGATGAAGCAAGAGGACACGATGCAAGGATATTGGTCCGTCGCCGTGGATGAGAAACGTCCATCTCTAGCAGTGGACGACGCGGTCTTGGTAGGCGCTCCGGCATGGTGGAGGACGATGGTGATGGATGTGGTGGAGGACGGCGGCGATGGATGGGGTGGCGGACGGAGGCTGGTGTGGGAGTGGGGTGTTCTAGCACGGACGGTGTATGAATGGGAAAATGGAGGGAGAGGTACGGGGAACCATATTTTTGGGACACGCCTGTCTGAAATATGGGAAAGTTACGAACTTATCCCCCATTTCAAATTTGGACATCTTGTCGGTTGGGGATAGGACGGTAATATCGCATCTCCCAAATATTTGTCGGTAACTATTTCGGGCGAGGAGAGGGTGTTTTGCCGCCCACGGTTGGCACCCACGGTGTATGAACGGGGCTAACAGGTAGGGCGGTTGTGTCACGTCTTATGGAAGTTACACATATGGCCCTATTTAAAATATTAGCCTACATCAATTTCGGGCGAGGAGAGGGTGTTTTGCCGCCCACGGTTGTCACACACGGTGTATGAACGGGGCTGACAGGTAGGGCGGTTGTGTCACGTCTGATGGAAGTTACACATTTGCCCCTATTTAAAATATTAGCCTACATCTATTTCGGACGAGGAGAGGGTGTTTTGCTGCCCACCGTGTATGAATGGGGAATGGAGGGAGAAACAGAGGTCTTTCAGACGAGCTTGAATCAAATGAGTTTTGCCGCCCATGTTTGACGCCCACCGTGTCAGAATGGGCTCAGAGGCGGTCGTGTCACGTCTAATTGAAGTTACTAACCTACCCCTATTTAGAGCAGTGGAAATCGGGCCGATGGATTGTTCGTGTAATGGGTAGACAGTAATTTCCATCTCCCAAACACTTGGCTTCGGGCAGCCGATGTGGGAGTGGACATTTTGTTGTTTCTTTCGAATTTTGGGACAATAAGCATCCACGTTTACCCTGGCAACTAAATTTGAATCCATTTTGTATTCCTATATGAATCTTTATAAATCATTCTATGTGTTTTTATATATCTTCAAAACGACGACAAATATGTATTCCACTGTCATATATGAATATGGTTTACAAATGCCGATACTCAAATTCAGAAACTAGAATCCAATTTAAGGTGAATTCAAATATTTGGAACACTTCATGTCCAACTCAAATGTCATGCGCAACATAATGTGTACTCCCATTTAGATATGTACACAAGCGATGTATCAAGATTCAAATACCGAGTCAATCAACCAAGAATGTACGGAACTAACAGACATATAAACACTTATAGAGTATATGGATCAATAATATCAAATAACATACATAAGCCAGGCCGCTGTACTTTTTTTGGCTACAACAACATCCTTTTTTTAGCAAGCATCTTGGCCCTTTCCGATGCGTGCCACTTATGGTCCATCTATACTACTATTGCTGAATGCACATTCAGCCCGATTGGCATATTTGTAGGTCTGGCACAGCAATCCAAATGAAATATCTCCGAGTCTTATCAATTAATACAGACTTGTGCTCAAATAAAATTACAAACAAAAAACAAAAACAAAAAACAATTATTACATCATCTCTAAAACAAATGGTTTGATTGATTACATGAACAGACAACACAAAGGTTATTCAACTATGGAAAGAACATTTCACATATGATTTACCAAGTAGGAATTTAATTTCCTTTTTTTTCCTTCAGGACCTTAACAATCTGGTCAGTCTCAGCTTGCTTCGTTTTGAAATCCACCAAATATTTAATGGTTGTCTTGAGTACTGCTTGTGATTGTGTTGTTTGCTTCCTCAACATGTCAACTTCATCTCTAAGTGCAGAACCAGAATCTCTTTCTACCACTAGTTTAGCCTCTAGAGCATCAATAGTTGGCAATTCATAATGCACGATTGGGCCGGTGCCACTGCTGTGGGATGATGCAACGTCCATGGGGACCTCGCTCTTTGATCTTGGGCTAACCTGTTTTGCCATTAAAGTTCCGATTGGATTCAGAAAAGTTGAAGTTAGCAAAACATCTCAATTGGGAGTTATAACAGCAAACCAGTTAAACAAACAAGGAATTAAAGAGTTTCAATTGGATGCTGAAAAGTAGTTATTAACATCATTGTAACCCGCTGTTGCAGCAGCAAAGCAGTTAAACAAACAAGTAGATATTTAAGTTAAGGCAAACAAGTAATTCTTAACAGTAAGTATCAAACACATAGATAGGCACAGTCTATAATATGATTAACAGGCTGTGCCATTATGTAATCAGTAGCAAACTAAATTAAGCCAAGCAACGTAATTGAACAATTTTGCAATAAGTGGCTAACTAAAATTCTGAGAAGCAGGTAACTGAACTTGCGCTAGTTCTTTGTACAGGCATACTGCAACTTATTTTTCGCTTACAAGGTTGTACGAAGGGGTCCATGGCATCAATTGCTTGGATACGCAGTCCCAATACTTCTTTCTTCCCACACTGCATGGGTAAGTCGAATGGTTAATCTGGTCAGACTAGTTGTAGCCGAACACATCACACTGTCTTTTACTGTATATTTCATGCGATTACTTTTGGTATATCGAGATCTAAGCAATCTACAATAGGATGAGAAAAGACTGGCATCCTTCACATTATTGGCGAACTTAGTTCATAGAAACAAGCAATTCAACCATTCTGTGAGTAAATCAAAAACTCCACTGGAATATTTTTCACTATCCAATCATACACGCAAAAAGGGGCGACACCACCATAGGGGCTAGTATGGGCGGCCGCCTCTGGTGGCTGGAAAGTGTGCACATAGTTTGAGTCGTCCAGGTTGGCCCACGCTAGTTTTGTTCATCCCAACGCACGAGCAGGCAATGTAAAAAATGAAGAAAAATGTTTCAATTTGGATGGGCCAATAACATAAGTTCAAGGCAGGCCCTATAGCAGGCTCGCAGCCCAAACGAGTGCCTCCCATATCGATCGACACCAGGAAAAATCCCAATTCATTCGCTCCAGCCTCCAGTCTGGTTCGCTCCTAACCTAGCGCCGCTGGACAGACCGACACAGCACTTCCTCGCACCCTCGTTGGAGGGCGATCGCCAGGCTTCAAGCGAACGGAAGGATAAGAAGATGAAGATCCAACCCTGGGTGTAGCCTGTGTGGGAGGCAGCGGCGGCAGCACGGGCATGGCATCGAGCTTGCGCAAACGAACAGTCGCAGCTTGCAAGAGTAGCATGCGCAACGAGTAGGTACATCACATCCCTGATTATATCTAATTCAACTCTTCAATTTCTGGCCAATAGTTAAACCTGACGGTGTTGTAAAACTGCTTGTATGTAGGGAATCTATGAGAAAATGAAACCAATTTATACTTATTTTATAACTCCCCCAATCAATACTGAACTGACTGAATCTGATGTATCTAATCAAGTTTCCGGTGCAAACATACAAGCTCATGTTGTTCTTGAGCCCGAAGTGTCTAATGAACAAACTGCTAATGAAGGATTTGATGCAAACATTTTACATGCTCCTGGTGATGAACATATAGTGTCTAATGAGGGATCTAATGCAAGCATTTTGCAAGCTCATTGAACGATTTAGTGTCTAATGATGATCTACTATGTTGAGAGAGACAAAGATTTGCAGGCATTGATTACATGCAAATTATAGTGCATTTTCATAGCTTGAGGAAATGTCGAGGCCATCTACCAGAAAGTCCCTGTATCATGACAACATAGAATAAATACTTTTCTAATCTGTTGTTTGAAACTATTGGCATACTTGTGCAGGATAGATATATTGATATGCAGTTTGCGCACTGGTTATACATGCAATTACACTTCGATATTTTCAGCCAGAGAACAAATAATTCAAGCAGGTACATACCATGTTTGTAGTCCTTGTACACCATGTTGCATTTTGTGTTATTTGGTGCTTGCATCATGTAGTGTTTATAATCTGAACTACTTTGGATCATTAGCTGGTTTTCAAAGTGCATGTAGCTTCACATTTCTCAAGTTATGTTGATTTCCGGAGTGCAAGTGCCTTCGTATTTTTTAAGTTAAATGTTCGCCCCTAGTAACTTGAATTCGTAGATCAGCCACTGCACACAAATCATACACGAATGCCAGTACGAATTAAATGAAATGCAGGGACTTACGCTAGCTCGTTGTACAGGCTCACTGCAGCTCTGCTTGCACTTGGGATGTTCCATGTACAAGTCCATGTTACCACTTGCTTGGATGTGCAGGCCTTGTTCTCCTTGCACCCCCCTCTGCATTTTTGACACGGCGAATGGTTGATCAAATAAGAGGAATCGACATTGATGTTGTGCCGGAGGACAGATACTTACAAGGTTATACGGGTGTGCAGGATGTGTACCAGATCCCGTAGCGCTGTCATGCTTCGCTAAAATATGGATTTGCTTGTTTCAGATGATATCTCCAGAAGAAATAAGAGTTAAGGTCAGAGTTGCATAGGCGTGTAACCTAAGAGAGCAGTGAAAGGATATCCAAACATCATTGGAACAGTGCACAAGGGAGTGATGTGTGGATACCTAGTTCGGGCCGGCGTTTGGGCATGCTCGCCTAGCTAGAGTGCGGGTCACTTCAGAGCCGTTGAGGGTGATGCGCTGGCGTTGGCAGGCCGCGCACGGATGCAGATCATGAGTGGCAGCGGAGCGCTACGATGCGGTGGACGAGATCGTTGGTGAAGCCCCAACGGCCTCGGGGGGCGGAGGTGCGACGATGTGCTCGGTGAAGTAGCCCCGGTGAGCTGGGAGACGGCGTCGGTGAAGCGCACCTGATGCGGTGGAACTCGGTGTCTGTGAGGCACGTTGGTTGCGGCGGCCGACGTTGTCGGTGGACCACCCGGTGCGGTGGATGAGGGCGTAGATGAGGTAACTCCGGTGCGGTGGTGAAGCGCGACCGTCGTCTTCGTCTTCGTCGTACGGCACAGAGGAGGGGAATAGTGGGGAAAGAGACGAGACAAGGGGTGATTCGAGGGTTGGCGGCGAATTAGGGATTTGAGCAATCTGGGCGCGGAAGGGGACGGTGGAGAAGAGAGATTTTGCAGGTCTGGAATTGGGGCCGCCAGATATTTCAATGCGAAATGTGGAAGCGCGAACTTATATTGTTGTCATCCT
>NC_057803.1:120172842-120173682 GCF_018294505.1 Triticum aestivum
GCTACGCGTCCGTCCGACACACGCGACCACCCTGACAGGACTATGCTTTGGTGCCTTAAGGCACCTGCCTTTGTGTCCATGACATATGGGCCCAACAGGTGGCTGGCCCACATGTCAATGACCCAAAGGCAGTTGCCTTTAAGGCACTGAAGTAGCGTCCACCCCGACACGACCCTGGTTTGCCTGGTGCGCCTACATTTGAGAATGCAAACGAATCTTCTTTCATTTGCAAACGAATCTGTATGTATTACCATGCCCGTGTTTTCCTTGCAATAATTAGTCATTCGAAACGAGATACTCCATCCATTCACTTTTGTAAGTCGTTTCAGACTACTTAAAATGAACAGTTTTGCACATTGTCTGAAATGTCTTCAAGGTCTTATAAAAGTGAACAGAGGGAGTACTATAAATTAATTAATGAGGAGTTATTTGAAAAAAAATCGAAACGGTACCCACGCTAACCTGGATTAGACTGTGTGTCACATAATTAGTTATTTGAATTAGAGTGTGTGTCATGTAGTTAGTTATTTGAATCAGAGTGTGTGTCACGTAGCGATCTCCAAATCTAACATGGATTTCGCATTTCACTGTATCCATGCTACTTTTTTAATACAAATTCATATGTATATGATGAACACCATGGTAGTGAGAAACTTTTGGATGGATTCAAACATATGACCTACAAAATAGCACAACAAACTGAGTCAATGTCAACTTTTCGAAACTTAGTATGGCACGAATTCGAAATAATTACCTGTATGCCTGGTCCTCGGTTCAAATCTTACAATGTACACCGAATTGAAACATCGATATTAAGTCTCGTACTATGTACATTCAAAT
>NC_057803.1:120174052-120190235 GCF_018294505.1 Triticum aestivum
GCTATCGGTTTCCAACACACCTTCATTCTTTCTCTCCATGTTTCGATCTCTAAGTCTCTCAACTACACAACCCCTTTTTCCACTCGGTTACCAAATGTATTTACCTCACACACCCGCCATTGCACCCCATGCCGAGCTCTCTCTCTCTCTCTCTCTCTCCCTCTCCCTCTCACCCTCTCGCGCTAAATACATGCATTGCCTATCTAGCCCCCAACCTCTCGTGCATGCGCACGCATGCACGTTGTATATCTAGGTCACTCCCTCGAGACTGTCTCACTCTTTCTTCCACACGGCGGGTCCCACTCGCTCAATCTCGCTCTGTTTATCTGAGTCTCGTTTAACCTCGTTTTCTTTCACACACAAATGATATATCTTCCTGTTCGGGCCTTGATCGACACACTCTATACTCTCTCACGCAGATTGTCTATCTAGGTCAGTCCATCCAAGCCGCCACCACTCTTTCGACCTCATGGTGGGCCACGCTCACTCAGTCTCTCTCTCTCCGTATGTCTCGATTGACCTCGCTCTTTCTCGGACAAAAACAATATATCACCATGTTTGAGCCCAGTTTGACCTATTCACATTGTATACTCTCTCACACACATCGTCTATCTAGGTCACTCTCTCCAACCCGTCTGACTCTTCCGATCGCATGGCGACCCTATGTGATCGGTTGACCTTGCTTCCTCCCACGCACAAAATATATCTACACGTCTGTGACTGGATCATCTCTCAAGCTCTATCTTACAGCCCTCACCCTTGCCAAAAAGCTCAATCGGACAATATCTCTCTAGAGCATATATATTTGTTCAATGAATGTCGGACCACACTCACTTTGTCTCTCTATCTATATGTCTCTCAATTGACCTCGCTTTCTCACACCGTATCTTCCACGCGTTAAAGCTACTACCTCTCCATCCCTCACAAAGCTGGAGCTATTTACATTGCGAGGGGCACTCCAACCTTGGATTAATTTGTGTAGGCATTTATTCCAGTCGGTTTAGATTATATGTTCATAGCATTCGGCCCACAACTACTCCAATCACCATAGCGGGTAATTAAGCTACGGGGAGCACTTAATATGAGCACCGGGGAGCCGTTGGATCGAAAATGCAGCGGCACACACGAGGCCTGAATGTTTTATTTGCAAAAAAACCTTTGGAGAGTTTGGAAATTGCGCATAATTACAAAGACTACTCCCAAGCCATTGGATCTCACTTCCAACGGTGTAAAAACTCGTATCACCATAGTATCTAAGCTGCGGGGTGGATGTGATATTCTATGCCGCTGTCATTTTTGTTCGTAAACTTGCAAAAAAACGTGTAACTCGTGCCATTACTTGTCTAACTGCGCAAAGTGTTTGTTCAAAAAAAATCATCCTACACTGAAATATCGGACAACACACGGGGGTCCCACTTGTCATTAATCAAATTTGGACCTAAAACTAACAAGTCTGAAATACGAGATTTGAAATGGCAGCCTGGACTACAAAGCGTAAGTCGATAGCCTGAAAAAACGAACGGTTGTTGGCTTTGTCACATAACTTGATTTTATACAGTACTTGCGTTGAGTAGAGTAGAGGGAGTGCCTTGTCAACACGTGCATGACCGTTATCTCACTTACTGGTGGGTCCCAGGTCTATGATCTCAATCTCTCTTCTCTCCATTGTCTAACCTTTGCACGGGCACACACGAAGAGCGGCGCTAGCTTGCCGTGGTGTTATTACAACTAAAAAGAACTTGGAAAATAGAAGAATCGCCTAGAACAAGAGATGTTGTGGCTGGTCGAGACGGTGCTAACCACATCTATCCTCCGTGCCACGTTTGCATGATGAAGCTGTGTGGCTAGTGGGGTGTTTTCAACCGACTGGCTGGGTCCCGAGGTCGAACCATAGGTACTACGTCTGATACAGTATATTTTTACACGCACATTTTTCCTCCGTGCCGAGATGTGGCACACCCTACCGCGCGGTTTCGGGGTCCTCTCGGGTGGTGCACGCATATATTCTTCCTGACGTGGGACGCCCTACCCCGCGTTTTCTGGGTCCTCCTCGGTCGTAGCACTGAAGCAAGTAAATGAGTCGTCAAATCACGAAAGACCACCTTTCCCGCCGAGTACATCAGTGAAGCACGGTGGCTAGCTAGTTGGGCTAGTTCGACCGATTAGCTAGGCCGCCGCCACATTTGTTTTTCACCCCTTTTTTATCTACTTGTCGGCAGGTAAATTTAAATATCCACCGCGGTGTTGCTCTGGTGTTTGGGTGCGGCAGGATTTTTAATTTTTTGATTGACGAGAGCAGGCACGGCAGGATTTTTAATTTTTTGATTAACGGGAGCAGGCGCGGCAGCAATTAGTCATGATGACTCCGCCTGTACCCACTGCTCCCTGATGTGAGAAGTCGTCGACTAGTGTTTTACCATGGTGAAAACCAAAAGATTCCCCGCTTCCTTCGCCTTCTCGTAGATTGCATTGCCTTTCAGCCATTTCGCCCCCTTTGCTTCCTCTCCCCATTGCTTCTACCTGGTGCCATGGCGGCACATCAGATCACGAAGTCTGAGGTGAGGCTCCTAACACAGGAGCTCCATGCCAAGGATGCGGAGCTCAGGGCCAAGGACGTGGAGCTCCGTGAGCTCAAGGAGGAGAGGAGTGTCATGCTCCTCCGTTATGTGCGGGAGTTCACAGAGCGTCAAAAGAAGCAGGAGTCCACCACAAAGATGCTCGAGGCGTCGGCGGCGTTGCTGCAAAAAGTGGGAGATACGATAGGCCGTCAGGGGAGCCGGCTGGAGCGCGAGCAGGCCAATCGTGACGAGGTCCAGGATCGCCTCAGCCACTTGTGAACCAAGTTGCCACGCACGTGTTGCGGCTGCGTGATGCCTACCATCGTGCCAGCGCGACGATGCCGGCCTTCAGGCTAAACCCGTTCGACCACCCGGTCGACTTCAACGAGCTACGGCTTCCTGACCTGGTCTTCTTCTTCACCTATATCTCCGAGGAGCAGAGCCATCTCCGCGTGATGGTGGGGGCTGAGCTGGATAAGGAGGGGTTTCGGGCTGACGTCGCCGTTGCTGGGCGAATCCTTTCAGGGCTCCTTCACCGGAATCCATTCGTGCAATTGGACGTCGTCTTTGACGAGCTGGCTCCCGTCGACCAGGAGCGGGCTTTGCGGGCGGTTGCACCCTGCATCACCAATGTCGTGCGCCTCGAGAAGCAGAGGGACTTCGGTGGTGTTTAGGTGCCCTCTGCATGGGCATGTCCATGTCTTGGCGCAACATGACCGTTGGATCAAACTCAGACGGTGCAGATCAGTCACTATAGCACATAGCGTGTGGGTGTGTTTGATTGCATTCTCATCTCAATATAGTTGTTTCCTCTTCGTGTATTTTTGTCAACCTACTAGTGTGGACTCATGCACCCTTCATGCACTCTGCCAAACATCCAAAAGTGGGTCGAGAAGGGAACTTTTGCTCCCATCCCGTGCACCCTTCATACACCCTGATTAACACTATTCGTGCTTCATATGGTTCATGTTTCGTGGAGTACTGTAGCACCATACTCTCCGTGCGCTGTGGACCTAGTTCTATTAACATTGATCTCACCGTTCATTCTCGACCGGACAGTCGGAAAAGCGGTACTATGTTACATATAGGAGTAGTTGACATGCGCACAACATCATTTGTTATCGTCATATCTTACTACACTAGCAACAAGATTGTGTAGTACTGACGTATGAACCACTGCACATGCCTAGTAGTAGGAGCACTGTGTATGTTCAAGTGGCTGCCGTGTTTCGCACTCCTCCGTCGTAAGAGTGGAAATGCTTGCTGTAATTATTTTTTCTTCTGAAAACAATGGACACGCTCTACCGTGCGGATCCTCCTCCAGCCATGCACTAAATTACTCACTTTCGCCGACGTGTGGGACAGCCAGCATCGGGGTCCACCAGCCATGCACTAAATTACTCTGTAGTAGAGTGACGGTAGACTACCCCGATCGAAGCGCCGTAGTAATGCCCAATGAGCCGTCAAATCACAAAACCCCCTCCTTTCCAGCAGTAAGTTGGACGGACGAAGCAACCATCATTTCACTCTTCTCTCTCAGCTTCCTCTCTACCCAACCCTCGCTTCTGACTCATCTTGTTCCTCATTTCTTCAAGAAAACCCCGACCTGCTTCTGCCATTGTTCTTCTCTCCCAAAGAAGGAAAGGTGAGCGCATCAATGGTGTTGATTCTGGCCAAGGCCCAGTCTTGCAACCCCGAGACTGATCCTATAACTCCCTCTCTTTTCTTCTTTTGGGTTTGTGATTATGGTTTCTTTTCTTTTATTTCTATTTGACAGTTTCTTGATGGATGCTGAAGCACCGGCCAAAGTGATGTCTATGGCTCCGGCCAAAACCGTCGAGGCTCATGGTACGAAGAAGCGCAAGCACCCCCCCGAGACTACCGCAGACAAGCTCAAAGCCATCGCCCTGTCCAAGCCCCCCTCTCCGGGATCCCTCATTAAGCAAGTCCAGGTAATATCTCTTCTTGACGATCTTTTTCTCGATCTTGATCGTGTTTTTTCATCTAACACACAGTACTAGTACTAGTAGTACAACTTTCTGGGTGATCTTGCATGTGATTTTTGTGTGCCAAATGATGGTTCTAAATTTCTCTTTTGACCAAAACATGCGAGAGGTTGACACTGATTTCTTATAGATTACTTTCAGCTACTCCCTCTGTCCCAAATTTCTTGTCTTAGATTTGTCTAGATATGGATGTATCTAATACTAAAATGTGACTTGATACATCTGTATCTAGACAAATCTAAGACAAGAATTTTGGGACGGAGGGAGTACTTTATGAACATCAATGCTACCTTTTAAGAGGGTATATTTGCCTCAGTAACTTGTGTTATGGATATTGCATGTAATCCCTCTACTCTCATGCCTTTGAAGACATGTTCTAGTGTCTTTGTTCACTCATTTATGTGCGTATATGTAGTCATATATGGAGTATAATATCGAAAATCATCTTATATTTCTAAACGGCGGTAGTAATAAAATATGGTTTTTGTTTGAATTAGAACTAGGTCCGCGGTGGAGATGAAGTTCTCAAAGTCATGCCGTGTGAACTGGAAGACCTGATGATGAGTTCTACTGCTGAACTATCCAACTGTTGTGTCCTTGTCGCCACGTGTCCTGAACTAGTGTTCTCCCGTAGCATTGTTGTCCAGGCGTGTTCTCGAGGCTATACTTGACCACAACAATTTCCTGGTTGTGCCTTCGATTACAAAGGGTGTGGTTCTTGTAAAGCTTGCCAACAAATCTGATGCGGCTTGTCTTCATCATCATGTTTATGAGTGGAAAGACCACTCTGTTCGGTTCTCCAAGGTTGAGAAGATGGTGATGGTGCATGTAGACATCTCACACGAAGTCCATGGCCTAGTCAGTTATGCGGGGTTCATCCCGTAGGTCGGTGGCAAAAATAGTCTGCAGAATTTAGTTAGTGCAACTTTGCTTGTCTGTAGTAAGTACTATTGTTCAGTACTTGATTTGTGTTTGTGAACCCTGTATTGTTTATTCGTACTGCCGCTTTTGGTGTGTGGTCAGTCCTGAGAACGGTCTATGTTAATGTCTGTCCACTCAATTCAGTCTGTATATTTTGAAGTATCCATATCATATTTTTTGTGAGGACGGTCTATCAATTATGGTTACACTCCAATATCTGTATGCATTGTAGGGTTTATCGCACCCACCAGGATTTCCAGCCCCATGGATGTTCGGTCCATACAATTTGTCACGACCTTTGGACTGTCCTGCTTGTGGGAGTAGGCGGGGCCCCTACATGCCACGCGTAGTTGGACGATCAATCTTCTGTTTAGTACTTCAACATAGTGATTTCCTGGTAAGGATTCACTCGTGTCACATCAAGTAAATCTTATTGATTTACTGTCTAAATCTTATTGATTTAATGTCATGTTTTCTTTCTTTTCCTGCAATTTTACTATGCAGGTTTTGCCATGTGACATTCATCACAGAATAAACCGTTTGGTTTGCTCTACGATGGCTATTTTTGCAGGTTTCACTTCTTATGTTGTGTCAGTAACAAAGGCACCGTCCATCACTTATATTACTAGAAAAAATTGGATCAGTCTGTTTTCTGAGTACAAGCTGAATCCCTATGATGAACTATAGTTTGGTTTAACAAAAATGCCACAATTAGTCCTTCTCGCGTTTAAAAGAAATGAAGAAAAAGACAGGATCACAGTCATGGATCCTAGTCAGGTTAGAAAGTTGATCATAGCAGACCAGACACGATCGCCGCTGTCTCGCACAGATCGAGCACCGGCAGTTGCTCTAGCACTGACAGCGGCAGCAGCTCAGTCTGATCCAGCTGAGGATTGGGCACCGACTCAAACATAGGCACCCACTGAGCACAGCTCGAAATGTTACTTGGGGATTCTTTGCTATCGCAATGAACTTAGAATCTACACTTGTAATGGGCTATCAAGCCATGGCTTGGAAGCCTGGTGTATACACCTAAAACTCCGGATTAACCTGCCTTCTTTAAGTAAGTCACTCCGCCCAGGTAAACCTGGTACGACCCGCGAACGTTTGACAGTCAATCTCATAGACCCTGAACTTGTCAAAGTTGAAACGTGATTGGTTAAAGATTGAGGTCCATCTTAAGAGGCTTTGTGAAATGGTTAATTCAGTGGCCTGGCAGCCCATGAAAAGCCTTGATATGGAGCCTGGCAGCTTGTAAAAAGCCTCGCATGTTCTTTTTGAGTTCTATTTACCAAGTTTTTTTGCCTTTGTTGAGGTTCATAATATCTTCTGGTAAACTGACGTCCTTGACCCGGCTTGGCTCTCAACTATAAGTTGTCAGTACATGATCAGTTATAATCCGGCATTCATTAACCCGCTCTGGTTTTGACTAACAAGTCGCCAGTATTATAAGGAAAATCCGGTGTTTATTATATCCCGGTGCGGTTTATTATCATAATCCAGCAAATTAAGGAAGGAGTTCTCAATACTCAAGATTGGGGTTACCACCCTCACTAAAAAAGTTGGTTAAACCAACAAGGTGATTCTATGTCACAGGTATCATCTATGTCATATTTGATTATCTTCAATTACAGCCTTGGTTATAAACCCTGGCTATATGTTTGGGCATTATGACCCGCCTGCCGGGTTATAAGAATTCCGGCTTACAATGAATGCGCATTAAGTTGCCATCGGCCAAGAGTCGCCGAGTATTTAAACTCCGGATTTATTTATCAACTCGTAAGGTATTCTAATCTTTAATAGCCAACATGGCTGGATTTTTATTATGGTTATCAATAACCACTATTATGATTAAGGTTTTCAAAGTCGCTTTAGCGCAATGACTATCATATTATCAAGGGATATGATTTATTCTACAATTGAAGGAATAGTCCCGAGTCGCTCCAGGCTTACGACCCGGCACTTGGGGGCTACATTGTTCAAATTGGGATTACATCAAATACACAAGTCTCATGTCACTGCAAGCATGCCCCATGACACTTGGGGGATAATGCAAAGTCATTGTTTGCTCACTTATTGAAGACCTGACTCATCACATCGTAGTGTGCCGGCCCTTGGGGGCTACCAATTGCTCCTGTCAACATTTCAAGGTACACAAATTTTCATCTATTATTGAAGGATCCACCGCTCAGTTGATAAAGCACAAATCTCTCAACCTTGTGGACGTGGGTTCAAGCCCCATGAGGGGGTTACATCGTATAATGTTATTCTCAATGAAGTATATATAAAGTCTCAGCTCAATATTATCTTACTGAGTCGGCCCTTGGGGGCTACACATTGCTGCTCAAGTTTACGTGATCATATTTACAAAGTCCCTGCTCATTATTGCATAATAACCCGGCCCTTGGGGGCTACACTGGTTGAAGTTTTTATGAGCACAAGGCAATTTCAAGTCCCAGGTTGCTGCAAGCATGACAACCCGGCCCTTGGGGGCTACATATGTGGAATACTCAGTTCAACCTGGATTTCTTCAAGCTTGTGACATTCATATTGAAGCAAGTTTTAAGTTGTTGCTATGCCACCTTCTTAAGACTTGGGGGCTACAAGTGATAGGCATATAAGAGGTATATTTTCAAAACTGATGTTAACAAACAGTTCTGATCCGGTGTCATCAATATTCTTAAACCGACAATTTTGGCAATGGTAAACCGGTAAAGTTTTACATTATTCAACCGGCAAGTTCTACATTCTTAAACCGGCTGAAGATCAAATGAGCATTTCAAAGACCGATATTTTTGTCAAGTCAGAGCATTGAAGGCCGATTCAAATGGATTCTTTATTTACAATATTTCTTCTGGAAGAAAATTAATTATGAAGCTGGTCTATTGACCCAGATTTTCTAGAAGAAGGAAATGACAAGGACTTAAGGATGTTCAGGTGCCGGTTTACAAGAAATTCTTAACCCGGAGCACAACCTGTCAATTTTGTTCTTGTGTTTATTTTGCAGTATAAGTTTACCATGGATAAATCCAAGCTAAACTTGGGGGCTAATGTCGGACATATACCCCGCGGCGTAAACCGGCCGGAAATATAACCCGGCTGGACTTGGCGTTTCATCGGTAACCTGCCAGAGGATTGGCGACTTACGTGTTTGGCGGTTCACTGGTATGATGATTCACGAGCCTGAAGACTCATTGGTGACCCGGTGCGTGTTCCAGATGGATGACAAGGCCCAAGGCCCAGAAGGCCGGCTCGTGTTATGGTGGGCCGGTTTAAGAAGAAAGGCGTGAGGAATATTTTACAAGGAGTTAAGACCTGGACTTGTATCCGGTTTGTATTAGAGATAGACTAGTCCTAATCCTAATAGGACTCCACGTATAACCCGCCCCTTCAACATATATAAGGAGGGGCAGGGCTCCCCAAAGAGGGACAAGTTAGAAGGGAAAATTAATCTTGAGGCTAGACACAACTAGGAGAGCCGGTTTACTGCGACTCCCTCATGAGCATAATGAGACCTAGCCACAAACAACATGTAGGGTTATTACTGGATGATGTTTCTCGGGGCCCAAAGCTATTTAAACCTTTGTCTTGTGTTGCGTCTCTCGATTCCGCTCAACCCCTCTCAAGCTACTACAAAGATGCGTTGGCCTCACGACTAAGTCCTCACACTAGGACATTTGCCGTGACAATTCCACGTCACCGACCGCGCCAGCGGATCAGTCTGATCTACCGGAGGATTGGGTATCGACACCGGCACCTGCTCCGACACCGGCACCAGTTCTACAAGGAGCACCATCTCCGGCAGTAGAAGCGGCTTTGGCACCTGCACCAATACTTGCACTTGCATCTGCTCCGGCCCATGCAGTTGCATCGGCAACAGACTGGGTTGTAGTTCGCACTTCATATACCAAAGTCCTTACAAAAACCGACATGTCCACCTTCTTGGTAAGCATTGGCCGCCCAAGTGCTTCGTTCTTTTTTCTTTCCATGTTGTTTCACATGATTCACTGTGTTGATCTAACTGTTTGGGTATGTCTTCTTGTTTGCAAACAGAGAATTTCTAGAGCAATGAGGGAGTCGTTCAATAATCCGGGAGACCGCGGCCAAGTTTCTCTTACCATGCGCAACCTTGGTGTGAATGAACCTGCTCAATATACCGTAAGTACAAAGGATGGTCGCATGATGATTGATGCTAAAGGATGGTCAAGGTTCAAATCTAAATCATATCTTGCGGTAGGGGATGATGTCAAAATCAAACTTTCTCGGCAAGGAGAGATGGTCCAAATCAACTTTGAAATTCTCTAGTAGCAGCACACAACTGCCGAACTGATCTATCCTCCGAGAGATTTTGATGTAATAATCTGGCATGGTGAAACAAGTGTCCTGTGTGTATAAGTAGTACGACAGTATTATTTATCACATGGTAGATCATTGATAGAATTGCAACTCTGATTGCTGGTTAGGAACTGTCGTTCAATTTCATTCCAACAGCTGCCGTGCTTTATTCAATTTTGTGTATTCGCCTTGCGACAACATCTAAAACCAGCGCCGTACCGATCGCTTGCAATATGAAAAGCGCTGAGGTAGAACACATGGGCCCCCAAACATGCAGGGTCGGCATGCGGCCCAAAGTCCAGAACCGTGAGCCTATCTGAGTATTATATTCTCAGCTGAACCCCCATAAAAAAGCTGAACCCCCATAATGCCCGTACGTTGCAGAGGGAGTATATTTCTCGGCAAGGTGAGCCTGTGATATAAAAGACTTGTATATTTCTTTACAGACGGAGTATCTCTTTGTCAAAAAATATATTTATGTGTAACTAGTTACTCCTGTCTTTCTACTTCCTTTCGCTGATATGTGGGGCAACCAGCAATGGGGTCCACGTGCCATATGCACAAATTAGAGTGCACAACTTCATGGTAGACACACCCCGGTCGTAGCGCCGCAGTAATGCCCAATGAGTCGTCAAATCACAACCCCCCCCCTTTCCAGCTTTAGTAGTAAGCTGGACGGACGAAGCGGCAATATTTCACTGGGCCTGAATCCCCTTCTCCCTCGTCTGCTTGTTCAGAGAAAACCCCCTCTCAGCGATTGCATAGGGTTTTCTCATGGAGTACCAGGTACGAATTCTTCATCCATCCCCGATAAACCCAAGTCCCTTGGTCGCAGGTAATCCTAGGATGGCAGCCGCCGCCGTTGATGCATTTTTCTTCCTACTGAATCTAGTGTGTTTCATTTGTAGTGCCCAAAGTGCGAGTACCCTACAGGTTTCTGCGCCCTCGGCGAGACGCCACACTTGTTCCTTCTCATCCTAACACAGCATTTTGAAACGCGCACAGTATGTTCCTAGAATTTTTTTTTCTATCCGGGAGGGTGGGGTTTTTTTGAACATGCTGTGTTCTTATATTATTTTTCCTGCAGTGTATTATTTGCTCTGCCAGAACACATGTACTCAAGATGCTCGGCCTTGCCATAACTGAATACACTTGTTTAATGGTCACAGTGAAGAGAAGCCATGGATATAAGTTCCGAGCTGGGTTCATGAACCAAGAAGATCGCTGCTTTTTTTATGGCCGAACTTGGACAAACTTTCTCAAGTGTTACGGACTGAAAGTTGGCGCACGAATGTTGATGGAAATAGCAGAACCTGGTCTCATCTTCACTGCGATCTTCCACCCCGACGTCGTTCCAATTGTTCATCCATGTTAGTTTTGTATCTGGTTCTTGCTTGTTGCCTCGATTACTTATTAATCCACCTATTCTGTCTAACTAATCACAATTTAACTTTAGAAGTAGCAATGAATCTCTCACGAAGATGCTACTTCTAACTAATATTTTCTTATAATTGGTGGCACGTGTAGGTTTTTTCAGAGTTAAGCAGTCTGCTCGTTTGTTACTCTGTAATAACTCGGCTGTTATTAATGGCACTGAAGTTGACTGGATCGACATCCACAAGTTCCTACACTTTATTGGTCGTCTTGAGGTCCTTGTGGGGCGTTTCAATGGTGGAAGGCCACGTGGGATATGTGTGCCACCGCTGCACTCGTTGAACAGGTCCAACTGTGTCGAGAAACTTATGGTACGAGCTGTTTTCTGTTATATATGTTGTTCATAAACTATTGCTTATACACAGTTTTACAGTTGTGATATTCTTGAAACAGGAACTCCCGAGTTCTATTGTTCCTATACAGATGCCTGACCATGGTCGGGTCAGACTTGCGCTTGGTCACAACTTGATGTTTATGTCGACCTACTCAATTCCCCTTGGAGGTGAAAAGATACTTATTCATGGGTGGTCTCAAATAATGAAGGCCCATCCATCTTGGAGAATAGGAGAGAAGATTATGTTCATGCTTTTCCATGGCTCTAAAGCGAATATCCTATTTATTGACCACGTTGCGAGATGAAGCCGCTTTCAGAAGGTTGTGGATGCGCGGGGTGGCGCCTGGGCCTTGTCCTGGGGCTTGGCGGCCTCACCCTTGGTTAACTGTAGGCAAAGTAGCACTGTTCGAGGCGTGCTTTGTACGGTTGAACCTGTATAAGTACTCATACTGCTTTCAGCTTTGGTTGTTAAGTGCCCCTACTGGTTTCAGTTAAGGTTGTTAAGTACTCCTGCTGCTTTTATAGTTTGTCATGTTTCTTCAGTCTTGTCTTCCTCCAGCCACCAAAACCAAACCAGCGCCGGCGGGGCTACCTGCTTCCGCCTCCCATGGCTGGCAGCGCCTCAGCGCACGCATCGCCGCCCCACCGTCTCCTAATTCGTCAACGCCGATGTCCTCCGTGCGCTTTGGTGCGCTCGCCGCGGTGCCGCCCTCTCGCGTTGTCAACATGGTCAACAAACAACAGGAATCGGCAGAAGTACGTGGAGAGGATGATAGTAGGGGCCCACCACGTCAGCGTATAGAAAAATAAAATGCTTCCTCCTAGTGTTTTCCTAAAATCTGGGACCCACGACATTGTGAGCGTATATAGTCAATAGACATGAGAACATCACAAGATCGGCTGACACCTAGGATGTAGCTACTCGAGCAGTATTTGTTTGTTTGGTATTGTTGAGATGGAGCAGGGTTTGAACTGGGCTGTGGCCCGTCTATCCGAGGCTTATATTTTATGTTCACCATGTGACCAGCCCAGCTATTTTTTCTTTGTGAAAATGAGCCCAGTTTATTTTTTCTGAAGAATACCCAATCCAGGCCTACTTATTTTTCTATGCCCTGATGGGCTGCAACTCTTTCAAGACGCCTGCAAATCTTGAAAGTAATATGAAATGGGTTGTAAATATAAAAACAGATGACAAATTGGCAATTACATTATAATTTCTGAATTTTATTACATTTTCAGATTCCTATTTCACTGGGCATTAACCTAATTTAAATATATCTTCAAAGTACTTTAAATCTGGCTGGACATTTCGGTATTAAAAATAGTTTGGAACCCGCAGAAATATGCGAAATTGGCCCTGGCCAACCAAAAAATGACTGCAATAAATTGCATAAGAAGTTGCCATGAGCTATATATAAATTATTAAATAAAGAGGGAGTGGTCTGACTTGTGGGCCTGTTTAGTTGACGCGTATGCAAGAATTTTTTAGTTATTATATACGTCAACAAACGATTCTAGCAGACGTAACCGTTGGATGTCAATCCAACAACCGTCGTGTTTCTTCAGTCTCTGATCTTCTTGCTCCAGCCGCCAAAGCAGCACCGACGGGACCGCCTACTCCTGCCTCCCGTGGCCGGCTGTGCTGCCGCGCAGGCCTCAGCGCCCCCTACTACTCCCACCGCTGGCCAGGGCATCCCTCTACTCACCCACACCCCCTGTTATTCTGCGGTGACGACAGCCTCACACCGCAGCCGAACCGGTGAACGCTCGTACTCCTCTCCGCGTGGGCATCCACTGCCGCGTCTTCCCCGGCTCCGCGTCGTCCCCTTCCTATGCCTCGCCGTCGTCCACCGCCGTGGTGCTCTCGGCGCAGCGTGGCCAATGTGGTCAACGACCGACTTCCATCGGAAGAGTAGTGTACGTGGAGAGGCTGACAGCTAGGTCCATGGCAGCCGCAAGGAAGTGCCTCCTTATTACGCGGAAAATAATTATTCCTCCACCTGACAGCGGGGACCCACCGGACGGGCCGCCAGTATCTTGCAAAAAAAATCGTTTCCCCTGACTGCTGGGACCCACCGGACGGGCCACCATGTTTCACGAAAAAAATGTTCCCCCCGCTTTCAGCTCGGACCCACCGGAAGTGCCTCCTTAGTACGCACAAAAAAATGAATACTCCCCCGGCTTGCTGGGACCCACCTTGGTGGGAGGCTGACTTGTGGGCCTACTAAGTTGACGGGGACGAAGGGCTTTGTCAACTTAGTCAATATGAGCGATTCTAGCTTCAGTGACCGTACGATGTCCATCCAACGGTCATAGTGCTTCTTCAACCTCTGGTCTTCTTGCTCCAGCCGCCCAAAGCAGCGTCGGTTGTGCCGCATGCTCCTGCCTCCCGTGGCCGGCTGTGCTGCCGCGGAGGCCTCACCGCCCCCTACTATTCCCACCGCTGGCCAGGCCCTGCGGCGACGACAGCCTCACACGGCAGCCGAACCAGTGAACCCTCGTACTCCTCTCCGTGTGGGCATCCACTGCCGCGTCTTCCCCGGCTCCGTGTCGTCCCCTTCCTATGCCTCGCCGTCGTCCTCCGCCGTGGTGCTCTCGGCGTGGCATGGTCAATGTGGTCAACGGCCGACTTCCATCGGAAGAGTACTGTATGTGGAGAGGCTGACAGTTGGGTCCACGGCAGCCGCAAGGAAGTGCCTCCTTATTACGCGGAAAATAATTATTCCTCCACCTGACAGCGGGGACCCACCAGATGGGCCACCCGTATCTTGCGAAAAAAATCGTTTCCCCCCGACTGCTGGGACCCACCGGACGGGCCACCGTATTTCACGAAAAAAACATTCCCCTCGCTGTCAGCTCGGACCCACTGGAAGTGCCTCCTTATTACGCATAAAAAAATGAATACTCCCCCGGCTTGCTAGGACCCACCTTGGTAGGAGGCTGACTTGTGGGCCTACTAAGTTGACGGGGACGAAGGGCTTTGTCAACTTAGTCAATATGAACGATTCTAGCTTCAATGACCGTACGATGTCCATCCAACAGTCGTAGTGCTTCTTCAACCTCTGGTCTTCTTGCTCCAGCCGCACAAAGCAGCGTCGGTCGTGCCGCATGCTCCTGCCTCCCGTGGCCGGCTGTGCTGCCGCGAAGGTCTCACCGCCCCCTACTATTCCCACCGCTGGCCAGGCCCTGCAGCGACGGCAGCCTCACACCGCAGCCGAACCAGTGAACCCTCGTACTCCTCTCCGCGCGGGCTTCCACTGCCGTGTCTTCCCCGGCTCCGCGTCATCCCCTTCCTAGGCCTCGCCGTCGTCCACCGCCGTGGTGCTCTCAGCGCGGCGTAGTCAATGTGGTCAACGACCAACTTCCATCGGAAGAGTATTGTGCGTGGAGACGTTGAAAGCTGGGTCCACGGCCGCAACAAGGAAGTGCCTCCTTATTACACGCAAAATAATTATTCCTCCACCTGACAGCGGGGACCCACCGGACGGGCCACCGTATTTCATGAAAAATGTTTGCCCCTGACTACTGGGACCCACCAGCTACATCTTCGCACGCAAGGAAGTGCCTGACAGTCGGGACCCACCTGGTCGAAGCGTACGTAGCGTTGTCATTCTGGTCGCGAACGTGTACGTAGATATATACTGGTCGATGTAGAGGCGCGCACGTGTTGTAGTAGAGGCGCGCACGTAGCATGTACACGTACGTACAGCGGCCAGGGTGCAAGAAAGAAAATACGGCCACATATGTGTACATACGGGCGGGGTCTCGAACGCCTACTCGCGCATACGTACGGTCAGGGCTCGTGTACATGGCTGGGTCGGAACGGAGAAACAGCGTCGTCGTCGTGTTCATGGGGAGGCAACGGAATGTGTCGTGTTCATGGGGAGGCAACGGAATGTGTCGTGTTCATGGGGAGGCAACGGAATGCGTCATGTTCATCGGGAGGGCTTGGACGGAACATGCGATGGAAACGAGGCCTGGCGTACCGCATAATGGAGGAAACGGCCTTGTGTTCGACCGGCCACGTTCGAAACGGGATCCTATTCATCAAGAGAGGTCTGGCGTACCGCAAAACGGAGGAAACAGACCTCCTACAGTCGAAACGGGGGTCTTGTTGATCGGGAGGGGTGTGGCGTACCGCAAAACGGACGAAACGGACTTGTGTTGGAGCGCTACGGTTGAAACGGGGGTCCTGTTCATCGGGAGGGGTGTGGCGTACCGCAAAACGGGACTCCACGGGATACTGTTCATCTCCACCATCGACCCCCTCCAGCCTCCACGAGCTACTGTTCATCCACCGTCGACCTCCACATGCGACTGTTCATCCACGGGCTCCTGTTCATCCAGCCTCCACCGCGCGCTACTCCACCGGCTACTGTTCAACCAGCCCTCTCCACGGGCTCCTGTTCAACCACCCCTCCACGGGCTACTGTTCATCCTGCCCTCCACCGTCTAATGTTCATCCTGCCCTCCACGGGGTGGTCCTATTCATCCAGCCCTCCACAGGGTCCTGTTCATCCAGCCCCAACCGACTCGATCAATCGGGGTCCTGTTCATCCAGAGGCAACACCACAGGGTCTTGTTGATCCACACAC
>NC_057803.1:120190390-120222108 GCF_018294505.1 Triticum aestivum
ATCCAGAGGCAGCATCGATCGGGTTCAGTTAGCAGCAGTAGCGAAGGAATCGCTCGATCGGGTTCAGTTAACAGCCATCGATCGATTGCTCGGGTTCAGTAACGCGTAGCCTGCAGTGCAATCGCTCAGGTTCAGTTAGAGCCCAACGCCTCGCTCGGGTTCAGTTAGAGCCAACGCCTCGCACACACGCGCGTATGTGTACGAGAGAAGCGCGCATCACTCGGCCCCGACCTCCCACCGTAACCGGGAACTCCCCGAAATTTTCCTCGCCCTCGCTTCTACCACGGTTTTTTCCATCATAGACGGCCCAAAGAATGTCATGCAGCTGCGTCTCTGGCCCGCCCAGGACGAAAAGCCCATTTTCTATCATGATTTTTTGTCATAGAAGTAGGAGCCCACCACATCTATGATAATACCGGGTTTTGTCACAATTATCGTCATAGAAGTGTCATATGTATGACAGAAAAAAATTCGTTCGGCCCAAAATGTCACGTATGTGTCTTTTTTTGTAGTGCAAGCAGGGGGCTCCTAAGTCGGGGAAGGCTCTGATTACCAACTTCGAACACCCACAATGCGGCTATATCTCCCACATGTCGGGGCACGACTTACAGGCATAGCCGCATGGTAGGCATGTTGCAAAAGGGGTAATCTTTACACATCCCATGTACTGAATAAGAAAGTGATAAAGAGTCGCCTTACAATCGCCACTTCACACAATACATAAATAATCCATACATCATCCAAGGTACAAACAAAGGTCCGACTACGGAACCAAAATAAAGAAAGACCACCCCAAATGCTAGATCCCCGATCGTCCCAACTGGGCTCCACTATTGATCATCAAGAAAGGAAACATAATAGTGACCCAAATCTTCATCGAATTCCCACTTGAGATCGGTAGCATCGCCTGCACTGGTATCGTCGGCACCTCCAACTGTTTGGAAATATCCATGAGTCATGAGGACTCAGCAATCTCATACGCGCGCGATCAAGACTATTTAAGCTTATGGGTAGGAGAAGGTAGTGAGGTGGAGCTGCAGCAAGCACTAAGCATATATGGTGGCTAACATACGCAAAAGAGAGCGAGGAGAGAAGCAACGCACAGTTGAGAAGCTATAAGTGATCAAGAAGTGATCCTGAAATTACTTACGTTCAAGCATAACACAAGACCATGTTCTCTTCCCGGACTCCGCCGAAAAGAGACCATCACGACTACACATGCGGTTGATTCATTTTAATTAAGTTAAGGGTCAAGTGCTCTAAAACCGGATATTAACAAATTCTCATCTGCCACATAACCACGGGCACGGCTTTCGAAAGTTCAAAACCCTGCAAGGGTGTCCCAACTTAGCCCATCACAAGCTCTCATGGTCAACGAAAGATATTCCTTCTCCCAGGAAGACCCGATCAGACTCAGAATCCCAGTTACAAGACATTTCGACAATGGTAAAACAAGACCAGCAAAGCCGCCCGAATGTGCCGACAAGTCGTGATCGGAGATGCACATATCTCATTCTCAGGGCACACCGGATTGTCCAATTTCCGGTAGGCCAGCCCAGAGTTGCCCCTGGTGGCCACCGGCGGCTGACAAGTTGGACCAAGACTCAGAGGAGCACTGGCCCGGGGGTTTAATATAAAGATGACCCTTGAGTCCGCGGAACCCAAGTGAAAAAGGCTTAGGTAGGCAAATGGTGAAACCGAGGTTGGGCCTTGCTGTAGGAGTTTTATTCAAAGCGAACTGTCAAGGGGTTCCCATAACACCCAACCGTGTAAGGAACGCAAAACAAGGAACATAACACCGGTATGACAGAAACTAGGGCGGCAAGAGTGGAACAAAACACCAGGCATAAGGCCGAGCCTTCCACCCTTTACCAAGTATATAGATGCATTAAAGTAAATAAGAGATAATAATGATATCCCAACAATATCCATGTTCCAACATGGAACAAACTTCATCTTCACCTGCAACTAGCAACGCTATAAGAGGGGCTGAGCAAAGCGGTAACAAAGCCAAACAATGGTTTGCTAGGAAATGCGGGTTAGAGGTTTGACATGGAAAAATAGGAGGCATGATATAGCAAGTGGTAGGTAGCACGGCATAGCAATAGAGCAAACAACTAGCAAGCAAAGATAGAAGTGATTTCGAGGGTATGGTCATCTTGCTTGCTAAGTTCTCAGAGTTATCGAAAGCTTGATCCTCGTACGCGTACTCAATAGGTTCCTCGGTCACGTACTCGTCTCCCGGATCTACCCAAAGCAAGAACAGAAGCAAAGGACCAACAATCAATCATGGTGCAATGCATAAGCAACATGATGCAATATATGGCATGATATGCAAGCTGTGATATGCAATGCATATGCATGCTCCAGAAGGAAAAGAAAGATCATGGCATCAACTTGGCAAACCAAGTATGCCGCTAGAAAGATGAGATGATTTCGGTTGAATCAATATAAAACTCACCGGAAATGGATGCACGGTTTGCAAATGGCAAGCAAAACAAGGATGGTGCAAAACTGTAATTAACATCACGATGCTACTTAGAATGCAACAAGAAACTAAGCTACTGCACCTCAACATAACAACAAAGTATACTGTAGTGATGTACACAAGATGCTTGAAAAAACATGAACACTGAGCTATGGCTAAATCACACAAGAGCAGGTTCAAACAAGCATGGAAAAAGTGCAAAAGATATCAGCTTCACAGACAGTGAAAATACTAACATGCCAGAAATAACACCAGTAAGTCATGTTTAGAGCAAGCAAACAACATGCTACAGGAACATATCATAGAAAAGCAAGGCATGGCATGAATCTACTAAATGCATAGATCAAAGTCCCTTACTGATCATGAGCCAATAAGGCACAGAAGATGTGATGGCGCCCATGTAAACATAGCAAGTTTTATTAACAGTTTCAGACTTAGCGGAAAACAGAGCATGGCATAAACAGAATTATGAAGGCAACTTTGCGAGCTCATTCCACTCACCACAAAGCATTGCATTACAAAACAAGCATATCAACAGCAAGATGACATGTTCATGAAGCTAACCATGGCAAGAGAAAGTTCATAGCATGCATGGATCACTAACAACAACCATGGCAAAATTGATTAACATGTTAACATTCTGCCAGGAACATTTTATAGCAAAAGTAGAGCGAGAACAAGACATTCTAGACAACTCCATAATTGCAAACAGGGGCACGTCTGGATAGAGCGTAACCATATGTTCAAAACATCCTTACTGAAGTATCTCAATACAAGCATGGATATCACTGTAGCATCAAGTTTACATGGCATCAAAATAACAGCAGGACAAGGACTTAGCAAAATCGTAAGTCTCTGAAAACAACAACATTGTGGAGCCTACTTTGCATGCTTGTTCTAGTCACCACATAGACCAAAAAATTACAAGACAAGCACCCCTGTAAAGATGGCATGACATAGTTCAAAACACATGTAGAGCTCATGCCCATATGATGCACACATCAAATGCAATAAAAATGACAAAACCTCATGATCTGATAAGTAGCAGCACCGAACATTTTATAGCACTCTTGCATCAATTAGAAAGGCATCATAATGGAAATCAACATGCATGGAAATGCTACTGGCATGAAGATCTCGCTGAGACGAACAATTCGATATATCATATGCATGAAACGGAGCTACGGTCATGGAGATACGATGCTATGAACAGGGCATGAAATTAACATAGAAAAGGACTTGGACGAAATCAAGGGGGGGGGGGGTCGACCTCCAGATCTAGGGCACGGGACCCGAGGTTCGATGGAGCTCGAACTCGCCGGAGATGGAGCGGGAAGGCGGCCGGAGCGGCGCTTGGGCGCAGGCGGCGGTCGGCGGCGACTCGCGGTGGCTGTAGGGCGGCAGAGCCGGCGGAGGAGTGTAACATCCCAAATTTTCAATTTGGAATGTTATACATTAGATCATCATTGCATATCATATTTTATTTTGCATTTTGGTTGATCCTAGAAATTCTACGCAACTCAATGACCCACGGAGAGAGTTGGGGATTTCGTTATTTTCATATTTGAGTTCTCTCAAATTTTGAGAATAGGATCATTTGATTTTATTTATTTTATCATCAATTATTTCTATTACAAAAATATGAGAGAGGGAATAAAATAAATTTCCCAAAATAAAGAAATATTGAGGATTTAATAATAAAATCAAATAAGATTTTATTTCGGAGTTTTTCGGTGTTTTATTTGAATTTAGGAAAAATGTGTGTTTTTCAAAATTGCATTTAGGTCCCAAATAAATGTTCACCTTGTACGGCTTGATTTTAGAAGCCCGTGAAAATTTATTTCGGAATTTTGGGAGTCTGTTTCGTATTTCTTTTTTTTTCTTCCGAGCGAAATAATTAAAAAAAACGAACTGACCTAACCAGGCCGTGTCCGTCCGGGACTCTGGCCCGGCAGGCTTTAAAAGCCGGCCCAGCCCCCCTGGGAGAAACCCTAGCCGCCCAGCCCCACCCCACGCGCCATCGTCGCCGCCGCCGCCGCTGCCGCCGCCGCCTCGACTTCTGTGCCATCGTTTTTTTTTAAAAAAGTTTGATCGGTTTTCGTCGGTTTTTTTTAGTTTTGATTTTTTTAAATAGATCGGTTTTTCCGGTTTATTTATATAGCGAGCGTTCGTTCGTTCGTTCGTTCTAGCGAGCGTTCGTCGTTTTTCTTTTTCTCGGATTAAATCCGTGATTTTTCTGATCGCGATTCCTGATCCGATTTTCGTTTTAGTTTAACTTTTCGCTCGTTTATCGGAATCAGGCGATTCAAGCGCCTAGAGTTTCGTCTCGAAACCCTCTATCCGTTTAACCAACTTAAACAAGATTTTGCTACTGTAAAATTTGCCCTAGATCCAGATTACTAGAACGAAGTTGTTTTCTTTCGCCGTTTGACTTTCGTTGCTTCGTTCGATTTGATTCTTTTGGCCAACCGGAGTTCTTAAGTTGAACGTTCTGGTTAGATCTCTTATTTGAGTTTTACCCGTGCATTAGATGAGTACTTATTATATGCTTGTTTGTTTGTCTGTGATAGAATACCCGGAGTGCGCCGCTTGTTACTTCGAATCTCTAGGTTTCGCGGATCATCAGCAAGGCAAGTAACACTTTGATCATACCTTTTCTACTACCCAGTTTTATTGCATTAGATCAATCCTCACACAATGCATGATTAGGATCTAATTAAATTGTGGGATGGGAAGTAGTTGAGGTAGTAGCTATTACCTGTTTATTGTCAAACCTTTGGGAGTTACTTCTACGTTTGCTTATTATGCCATGCTATGCTAGTAGACGTGGATTGGGTGAGTGATATCCATGACAGATGTGAGTTTTGTTAATTAATGGTTTATCTAAGGTGGCAACTTAAACACACATCTGGGTGGATTGAGGCACCTGGGTATTCCAGGACTTGCCTGTTTTTCTTTTGGACCGCCACCCAGGCTCAAAGGGATCATAAGACTATTCATACTAGAAACTTCCGTGTGCAGCCACAAGCTATTATGGGCTCTAGCATAGTTGACTAAGTCGTGCGAACTCTTATAGTGGTAGACTAGCAGATGTAGGGGATGTAGGTGGTACGGTCTACCCGATCGTAAGGTGCTAGCGCTTCTGAAAGACTATGTCTCGGTCATCCATCTTCTCAAACACCATGTAGTGCGAGAAACCAAACGGAGGTGATCGAGTCTAGTGGGGAAAAGTGCGCAAAACTCTGCAGAGTGTAATAAACTAATCATGATTAGCCGTGTCCCCGGTTATGGACGTCTTGAGTATCTAGTACTTGGATTATCATGTGAATCTCAACATGTTACTCTAAATTAATTTTGTTGGGTTATGTTTAATGATGATGCTTAATTGGGATTGAGAATGCTGTCAACCATTCTCAATGTTTAACAACTACCATGATAGTAATTAAATTTTATTCCTTTGTAGTAGGGAAAAATTGGCTTTACGCAAAACAGTAACCATAGAGCTTTCCACCAGCCAAATATGCATATAGTATAGCTGTTTCATTCCATTATTCTCTATGTGTTACATTGCCAGCATATTCCATGTGTTGACCCGTTTCGGGCTGCAACGTTAATGTTGCAGACTTTTCAGACAATGATTAAGGAGTTTTAGGTCGTGGTTCTATACTCAGTGATGCCGTTGGAGTTGATGGACTCACTTATCTTCCAAGCCTTCCGCTATTATCATTATTAGATGGCCTTAATCCATATTTATTGTAATAAGTTCTCTTTTGAGACACTCGATGTAATAAGTGTGTGATTGCTACTCTGTTATAAATCGTCCGAGTACTGTGTGGTGTCAGCATTACTGATCCAGGGATGACACCGGAGCACAGAGATCAGACTGTTTGAGGTCTGGTCGCTACAGAGATGGTATCAGAGCACACGCTGACTGTAGGACACGACCACTAAGCTAAAAGACCTTGATCACTTTTTACTCTCTTCTCTTCTGACCTCTCATCTTTTCTACTCTTTAGGATGGCAGATGCAAGGAACAAGTTCACGCAACCAGATGAAGATACACCCTTTGGACAACACTTGAAGGAAGTCACTAGATACATGAACATAGGAGTACCAAGCTTCACCAAAACCTACAATGCCACTTTACCTGAATAAGAGCGCTGGATGATTCAAGTTCAAGTTCCAGGAAGAACGTTCATGGCAGTCACTGAGCCCATAGAGTTTTCTTTTGATGCACCAACTTGGAGTCTAGGAAAGAGCATGGCAGCTCATATCGCCATGGGACGCATTGGAGAAGTCTACTGCAAGGATCTCAAGGATACTATCTACCAGATTTGTGGGCGCCGAGATGAGCACTGGGAGATGATCAGCACCAGGAAGGGTAGATCAATTGTAACTTTTATCCAGGAGTTAAACCAGCACATTCGACGACAGGAGAACCAGATGTGCACCGACATGATAGATCTGAAGAAGGCTAAGACTAGAATCAAGAACTGGAGGAAGAACTCAAGGCTACACATGAAGATTATGAAGAGGAAATTGAAGTATTGGTGGAGAAGAATGACGACTTGATCAAGAATATTGGAATATTTTTGGGAGGCCCTACGCCAGTAGATGAAGATGAAGAACCCCAGGAGATTAGCCCGGAAGACTACATCATCATCGACGGCACCGACTCGGAACCAGATAGTAGCGATGATGACTATGTTGATGAAGCTGGAGCAGATATCATGGAGTCTGCAACTGAAGAATATTTCTAGTAGACCACCTCATCAGTAGTAGTAGTCCACCATGTAAATATAGTAGTCCGAGCACTTTTGCGATAGTTAGATCGATTGTATGCCCTTGTTTGATTGATTGAAGTGAATTGTTTGCTTTTGCCTCATGTGCATATGGGTAGTGTTTTCTCTTTAGACCCCCTCTATTCTTATATCTCATCTTGTCTAAACCCTCAGATGCCTCCATGACGTGACCCCGGATTTGCCTTTCCACCGGAGCTCACTCAGTTGATCCAGCAGCAGAACACATTGATGCAATTGCTAGTCCAGAATCAGAATCAAGGGAACAACAACAACAACCCACCACCACCACCACCACATGTTGACCACTTAGCCTGTTTTCTTAGGCTGAATCCGCCGGTGTTTTCCAGTAGCACCGAGCCGATAGTAGCAGATGATTGGCTCCGCAAGATAGTTAGGGAGTTTACCACAGCAGGATGCACATATGCGGAGAAGGTGAAGTTTGCTACACATCAGCTAGAAGGACCCGCAGCATCATGGTGGGAGAATTTCACAGCCACTTTCCTAGTTGACACTGTCACATGGGACCAGTTTTAGCAGGCTTTTCATACTGCCCATGTTTCAGCAGGAGCTATGGCCAGGAAGAAGCGTGAGTTTCGCAACTTGCGCCAAGGAGAACGGACAGTTGGCCAGTCCGTGGGGGAATTTAGTAAGTTAGCACGTTATGCACCAGATGACGTCGCTACGGATGTAGCTAAGCAGGAGAAGTTTCTGGAAGGACTGAATGATGAGTTGAGCATGCAGTTGATGGTAGCCACCTTCAACAACTACCAGGAGTTGGTAGATCGTGCTCTTATGATTAAAGGGAAGCAGCAACAAATTTAGAATCGCAAGAGGAAGTATGGACAAGGAAAGTACAATTCAGGAGCTCAGCAGAAGCCACGTTTTACCCCTAGACCGGGAGGACATTTTCAGCATACCCATGGAGGAGGTAGCTCGCACAATCACAATGGCACCAAGAATGGTAATGGCAATGGAGGAAGCAACGGCCAGAATCGCACCAACCCATCAACCCCAGCCAAGAAGGACCTGAGCCAAGTCACTTGTTTTAAGTGTCAGAAGACCGGACACTACGCCAATGAATGTCCTAAAGGCCAAAATGGCAATGGAAGTTCTGGGAAGAAGCCGAACCCTTTCAACAGGGGACAGGTGAACCACGTTAGCATGGAGGAGGTTGAAGCTCAGTCTGATGCAGTAATAGGTAAGTTTCTGGTTAAGTCATTTACTGCACTAGTTCTTTTTGATACTGGTGCATCGCATTCATACATCTCAAGGGGATTTGCGGATAAGTATAACCTATCAACCCAAGCCCTTAGGTCACCCATGTCAGTAACCTCGCCTGGAGCAGAGTATGTGGCTAGTCTATGGTGTGATCGGTTACCATTAAGGATTGGTAACTATGTTTTTCCCTCAGACCTAATAGTATTGGAATCCCAAGAATTGGATGTGATATTAGGCATGGATTGGTTATCAAAGTATGAAGGGAATATTGAATGTGCTAGTAAGTCATTTTTTCTTACCACCCCAGAAGGGAGAAGGATCAAGTATGTATCCCGACATGTGCCAAAGAGGACTCAAGTAAATTGCCTAACAGGAGTTGTGCAGGAGGAAGTACCAGTGGTAAAGGATTTCCCTGAAGTATTTCCAGAGGAGTTGCCAGGCATGCCACCTGATAGAGATATTGAGTTTTTGATTGAGCTACTGCCAGGCACAGGGCCAATATCAAAGAGACCATATAGGATGCCAGCAAAGGATTTGGTGGAAATTAAGAAGCAGATTAAGGAGTTACTGGATAAGGGATATATCCGCCCAAGTTCTTCGCCTTGGGGATCGCCGGTACTACTAGTGGAGAAAAAGGATGGATCGTTAAGGATGGTTGTTGACTATCGAGGATTGAATGAAGTAACGATCAAGAACAAGTACCCACTACCAATGATCAACGATCTGTTTGATCGATTGCAAGGAGCTAAGGTATTTTCCAAGATTGATCTGCGATCAGGATACCACCAGTTGAAGATTCAAGAACAGGATATTCCGAAGACAGCTTTTACCACCAGGTATGGGCTATATGAGTATACCGTTATGTCATTTGGTCTGACTAACGCACCTGCCTATTTTATGAACATGATGAACAAAGTGTTTATGGAGTTCTTGGATAAGTTCGTCGTAGTGTTCATTGATGATATCCTGGTTTATTCGAAGAATGAAGAGGAACATAAGGAGCATTTGCGTTTGGTACTTGGAAAGCTCAGAGAACATCAATTATATGCCAAGTTCAGCAAATGTGAGTTTTGGTTGAAGGAAGTAGGATTCCTCGGACACGTTATATCTGGAGAAGGTATAGCAGTTGATCCCACTAAAGTTGATACCGTGACCAAGTGGGAATCCCCAACAACAGTTGGAGAGATCCGGAGTTTTCTTGGACTCGCAGGATACTACCGAAGATTTATTGAGAATTTCTCAAAGATTGCGAAGCCTATGACTGAGTTGTTGAAGAAAGATACCAAGTTCATATGGACGGAGAAATGTGAGGCTAGTTTCCAGGAGTTGAAGAAACGTTTGGTTACCTCACCAGTGTTGATTTTGCCAGACTAGACCAAAGATTATGAGGTGTATTGCGACGCTTCACGTCGAGGACTTGGAGCAGTGCTTATGCAGGAAGGGAGAGTTGTTTCATATGCCTCAAGACAACTGAAGCCTCATGAGTTGAATTATGCTACGCATGATTTGGAGTTAGCAGCCGTAGTGCATGCTTTGAAAACATGGAGACATTTCCTCATTGGAAACCATTGTGAGGTGTACACGGATCATAAAAGTTTGAAGTACATTTTCACACAGAAGGAGTTGAATCTCAGACAAAGGAGATGGTTGGAGCTCATCAAGGATTATGATATGAGATTGCATTATCACCCCGGAAAAGCTAATGTAGTAGCTGACGCATTAAGCCGTAAGAGCCATGTCAATACATTAATGACGAGAGAAATACCCAAGGAGTTAGCAGAAAATCTTCGTGAACTATGTTTGGAAATAGTTTCGAGAGGCTGTGTAGCAGCATTGGAGATTCAGTCAACATTGATGGATAGAATCAGAGAAGCTCAGAAAACTGATAAAGAGATTGCCGCTATAAAGGAGAAACTGAGCAAAGTAAAAGCTAAGGGATTTCGTGAGGATGAACACGATAGCCTATGGTTTGAAGACCGCGTTTACGTGCCCAATGACCCGGAGATCAGGAAGTTGATACTGCAAGAGGCACACGATTCACCATATTCGATTCACCCAGGAAATACCAAGATGTAATTGGATTTGAAAGATATTTTCTGGTGGACCAGAATGAAGAAGGATATTGTGGAGTATGTAGCAGTTTGTGATGTATGCCAGAGAGTAAAGGCAGAGCATCAGAAGCCAGCGGGATTGTTACAACTATTGCCGATACCCGAATGGAAGTGGGATAACCTAGGCATGGATTTTATCACGGGATTGCCCATGACTCGTTCAGGCTATGACTCGATTTGGGTTGTAGTTGATCGATTGACAAAAGTAGCTCATTTCATCCCAGTAAAGACCACTTACACCAGTGCTAAGTTGGCAAAGACATACATGACCAGAATCGTATGTCTGCATGGAGTTCCAAGGAATATCGTATCAGATAGAGGAACCCAGTTTACCTCAAAGTTCTGGAAGCAGTTGCATGAAACTTTGGGAACCAGGCTAGAATTCAGTATAGCTTTTCATCCACAGACAGATGGACAGACCGAGAGAGTCAATCAGATTTTGGAGGATATGCTGAGAGCTTGTGTGCTAGATTACGGATCTAGTTGGGACGATAATTTGCCATATGCAGAGTTCTCTTACAACAATAGTTACCAAGCCAGTTTGAAGATGGCCCCTTCTGAAGCTTTGTACGGAAGGAGGTGCAGGACACCGTTGTCGTGGCACGAAGTTGGAGACCGCCAGTTGTTTGGACCTGACTTGATTAAGGAGTCTGAACGGAAGGTGAAATTGATTCACGATAGGCTCAAGATAGCCCAGTCCAGGCAGAAAAGTTATGCAGATTCTAAACGCAAGACAGTTTACGAAGTCGGAGATAGAGCTTATCTTCGAGTATCTCCACTTCGGGGAACAAAGCGTTTTGGAGTTAAAGGGAAGTTAGCGCCACGATTTGTAGGACCATATCGAGTTTTGGAGCGTATGGAAGAAGTGGCCTACAAGTTGGAATGACCTGAAGGATTGTCAGGAGTTCATGATGTGTTCCATGTTTCTCAGTTAAAGAAGTGTCACGCGGAGATGGCTGACATACCCTTGAGAGACACAGTGCCATTGGAAACAATTCAGTTGGATAACGATTTGACCTACGAGGAGAAACCAATTAAGATCCTCGAGTTTGCCAGCCGAGTTACCCGCAGCAAGGTTATCAAGTTTTGCAAAGTTCAGTCGAGCCACCACACAAAGGATGAAGCCACCTGGGAACGAGAGGAAGATTTTCTCAAAGACCACCCTCACCTATTTTCTAGCCAACCCGAATCTCAAGGGCGAGATTCATCTTAAGGGGGGTAGGTTTGTAACATCCCAAATTTTCAATTTGGAATGTTATACATTAGATCATCATTGCATATCATATTTTATTTTGCATTTTGGTTGATCCTAGAAATTCTACGCAACTCAATCACCCACGAAGAGAGTTGGGGATTTCGTTATTTTCATATTTGAGTTCTCTCAAATTTTGAGAATAGGATCATTTGATTTTATTTATTTTATCATCAATTATTTCTATTACAAAAATATGAGAGAGGGAATAAAATGACTTTCCCAAAATAAATAAATATTGAGGATTTAATAATAAAATCAAATAAGATTTTATTTCGGAGTTTTTTGGTGTTTTATTTGAATTTAGGTAAAATGTGTGTTTTTCAAAATTGCATTTAGGTCCCAAATAAATGTTCACCTTGCGCGGCTTGATTTTAGAAGCCCGTGAAAATTTATTTTGGAATTTTTGGAGTCCGTTTAGTATTTCTTTTTATTTTTCTTCCGAGCGAAATAATAAAAAAAAGCGAACCGACCTAACCGGTCCGTGTCCGTCTGGGACTCTGGCCCGGCAGGCTTTAAAAGCCGGCCCAGCCCCCCCTGGGAGAAACCCTAGCCGCCCAGCCCCGGCCCACGCGCCGTCGTTGCCGCCGCCGCTGCCGCCGCCGCCGCCTCGACTTTCGTGCCATCGGTTTTTTTAAAAAAATAGATCGGTTTTCGTCGGTTTTTTTTAGTTTCAGTTTTTTTAAACAGATCGGTTTTTCCGGTTTATTTAAATAGCGAGCGTTCGTCCGTCCGTTCGTTCTAGCGAGCGTTCGTCGTTTTTCTTTTTCTCGGATTAAATCCGCGATTTTTCTGATCGCGATTCCTGATCTGATTTTCGTTTTAGTTTAACTTTTCGCTCGTTTATCAGAATCTGGCGATTCAAGCGCCTAGAGTTTCGTCTCGAAACCCTCTATCCGTTTAACCAACATAAACAAGATTTTGCTACTGTAAAATTTGCCCTAGATCCTGATTACTAGAACGAAGTTGTTTTCTTTCGCCGTTTGACTTTCGTTGCTTCGTTCGATTTGATTCTTTTTGCCAACCGGAGTTCTTAAGTTGAACCTTCTGGTTAGATCTCTTATTTGAGTTTTACCCGTGCATTAGATGAGTACTTATTATATGCTTGTTTGTTTGTCTGCGATAGAATAGCCGGAGTGCGCCGCTTGTTACTTCGAATCTCTAGGTTTCGCGGATCATCAGCAAGGCAAGTAACACTTTGATCATACCTTTTCTACTACCCAGTTTTATTGCATTAGATCAATCCTCACACAATGCATGATTAGGATCTAATTAAATAGTGGGATGGGAAGTAGTTGCGGTAGTACCTATTACCTGTTTATTGTCAAACCTTTGGGAGTTACTTCTACGTTTGCTTATTATGCCATGCTATGCTAGTAGACGTGGATTGGGTGAGTGATATCCATGACAGATGTGAGTTTTGTTAATTAATGGTTTATCTAAGGTGGCAACTTAAACACACATCTGGGTGGATTGAGGCACCTGGGTATTCCAGGACTTGCCTGTTTTTCTTTTGGACCGCCACCCAGGCTCAAAGGGATCATGACACTATTCATACTAGAAACTTTCATGTGCAGCCACAAGCTATTACGGGCTCTAGCATAGTTGACTAAGTCGTGCGGACTCTTACAGTGGTTGACTAGCAGATGTAGGGGATGTAGGTGGTACGGTCTACCCGACCGTAAGGTGCTAGCGCTTCTGAAAGACTATGTCTCGGTCATCCGTCTTCTCAAACACCATGTAGTGCGAGAAACCAAACGGAGGCGATCGAGTCTAGTGGGGAAAAGTGCGCAAAACTCTGCAGAGTGTAATAAACTAATCATGATTAGCCGTGTCCCCAGTTATGGACGTCTTGAGTATCTAGTACTTGGATTATCACGTGAATCTCAACATGTTACTCTAAATTAATTTTGTTGGGTTATGTTTAATGATGATGCTTAATTGGGATTGAGAATGCTGTCAACCATTCTCAATGTTTAACAACTACCATGATAGTAATTAAATTTTATTCCTTTGTAGTAGGGAAAAATTGGCTTTACGCAAAACAGTAACCATAGAGCTTTCCACCAGCCAAATATGCATATAGTATAGCTGTTTCATTCCATTATTCTCTATGTGTTACATTGCCAGCATATTCCATGTGCTGACCCGTTTCGGGCTGCAACATTAATGTTGCAGACTTTTCAGACGATGATTAAGGAGTTTTAGGTCGTGGTTCTATACTCAGTGATGCCGTTGGAGTTGATGGACTCACTTATCTTCCAAGCCTTCCGCTGTTATCATTATTAGATGGCCTTAATCCATATTTATTGTAATAAGTTCTCTTTTGAGACACTCGATGTAATAAGTGTGTGCTTGCTACTCTGTTATAAATCATCCGAGTACTGTGTGGTGTCAGCATTACTGATCCAAGGATGACACCGGAGCACAGAGATCAGACTGTTTGAGGTCTGGTCGCTACAAGGAGTGGTGCGGCCTGCCGGCAAGCTCGCGGCGGCGCCGGCGAGGGTCGGCGAGGAAGGCAGTGGCCGGCGCGGGATCCGTTGCAGCGGCAGGGCGACAGGATCGGGCGGCGCGGAGCGGCTTCGGTCGGCGGCGCGGATGGGCTCGCGGGGCCCCGCACGGGCCGAGCGGGCCGGCAGTGCGCACTGGTGGAGCTGCCCACGTGGCGGTCTCTGGTTGGATGGGGCACGGTGGCGATTTCGTCCGGCTCGGGCCGGACGTGTCCGGCGGCAGAGGAGGGTGGAGCTTGGGTTTCGTCTGCGCGAAATTTCGAGGGGCACCTATTTATAGGTAGGAGGAGGTAGGAGTGTCCAAATGAGGTGTGGTTTTCACCCACACGATCATGATCCGACGATGGAGGACATGGAAGTGGTTTTAATGAGTTATTGGGCCGTTTTGGAGGGGTGTTGGGCTGCAACACACAAGAGGCTTTCGCTGTAACCCGGTTAACCATTGGAGCATCAAACGGACTCCAAATGGAACGAAATTTGACAGGCGGTCTACCGGTGGTGTACCAAGAACTCTTGGCAAATCTCGTTCCATTCCGAGAACGTTTAACACCCACTCACAAAAAGAGACAAGAGGGGGTGCCGGTGCATGTGGGAGTGTCAGATTGCAAAATGGACAACGGGGAAAATGCTCGGATGCATGAGACGAACACGTATGCAAATGCGATGCACATGATGACATGATATGAAATGCATGACATGAACAAAATGCAAAACGAAGGCAAAAACCCAACCACGAAGGGAATCTCATAAATTAAAGCTGAAAATGGCAAGAGTTGGAGTTACAAATATGACAACTTACATCCGGGGTGTTACATAAAATGCGGCAATTGGTAACATGATTCGGACGGACTTAAGCATCGCTATAGGTGAGAAGGTCTCATCGTAGTCAACTCCTTGAACTTGTCGAAAACCTTTCACAACAAGTCGAGCTTTGTAGACAGTAACATTACCGTCAGCGTTAGTCTTCTTCTTAAAGATCCATTTATTCTCTATGGTCTGCCGATCATCGGGCAAGTCAACCAAAGTCCACACTTTGTTCTCATACATGGATCTCATCTGATATTTCATGGCTTCAAGCCATTTTGCGGAATCAGGGCTCATCATCGCTTCCTCATAGTTCATAGGTTCGTCATGGTCAAGTAACATGACTTCCAGAACAGGATTACCGTACCACTCTGGTGCAGATCTTACTCTGGTTCACCTACGAGGTTTGGTAGTAACTTGATCAGAAGTTTCATGATCATCATCATTAGCTTCCTCATTTACTGGTGTAGGAATCACTGGAACTGATTTCAGTGATGAACTACTTTCCAATAAGGGAGAAGGTACAATTACCTCGTCAAGTTCTACTTTTCTCCCACTCACTTCTTTCGAGAGAAACTCCTTTTCTAGAAAGGATCCATTCTTAGCAACGAATATCTTGCCTTCGGATCTGTGATAGAAGGTGTACCCAACAGTCTCCTTTCGGTATCCTATGAAGACACATTGCTCCGATTTGGGTTCGAGCTTATCAGGTTGAAGCTTCTTCACATAAGCATCGCAGCCCCAAACTTTAAGAAACGACAACTTGGGTTTCTTGCCAAACCACAGTTCATAAGGTGTCGTCTCGACGGATTTAGATGGTGCCCTATTTAATGTGAACGCAGCTGTCTCTAAAGCGTAACCCCAAAATGATAGTGGTAAATCAGTGAGAGACATCATAGATCGCACCATATCTAGTAAAGTATGATTACGACATTCGGACACACCATTACGCTTTGGTGTTCCAGGTGGCGTGAGTTGCGAAACTATTCTGCATTGTTTCAAATGAAGTCCAAACTCATAACTCAAATATTCGCCTCCACGATCAGATCATAGAAACTTGATTTTCTTGTTACGATGATTTTCCACTTCACTCTCAAATTCTTTGAACTTTTCAAATGTTTCAGACTTATATTTCATCAAGTAGATATACCCATATCTTCTCAAATCATCTGTGAAGGTGAGAAAATAGCGATATCCGCCGCGAGCTTCAATGTTCATTGGACCACATACATCAGTACGTATGATTTCCAATAACTTTGTTGCTCGCTCCATTGTTCCAGAGAACGGAGTTTTAGTCATCTTGCCCATGAGGCATGGTTTGCAAGTACCAAGTGATTCATAATCAAGTGATTCCAGAAGTCCATCGGAATGGAGTTTCTTCATGCGCTTTACACCAATATGACCTAAATGGCAGTGCCACAAATAAGTTGCACTATCATTATCAACTCTGCATATTTTGGCTTCAATACTATGAACATGTGTATCACTACTATCAAGATTTAGTAAAAATAGACCACTCATCAAGGGTGCATGATCATAATAGATATTACTCATATAAATAGAACAACCATTATTCTCTGATTTAAATGAATAATTGTCTCGCATTAAACAAGATCCAGATATAATGTTCATGCTCAATGCTGGCACCAAATAACAATTATTAAGGTCTAAAACTAATCCCGAAGGTAGATGTAGAGGTGGCGTGCCGACGGCGATCACATCGACTTTGGAACCATTTCCCACGCGCATCGTCACCTCGTCCTTAGCCAATCTTCGCTTAATCCGTAGCCCCTGCTTCGAGTTGCAAATGTTAGCAACTGAACCAGTATCAAATACCAAGGCACTACTGCGACCATTAGTAAGGTACACAACAATAACATGTATATCAAATATACCTTTCACTTTGCCATCCTTCTTCTCTGCCAAATATTTGGGGCAGTTCCACTTCCAGTGACCAGTTCCTTTGCAGTAGAAGCACTCACTCTCGGGCTTAGGTCCAGACTTGGGTTTCTTCACTTGAGCAGGAACTAGCTTGCTGTTCTTCTTGAAGTTCCCCTTCTTCCCTTTACCTTTTTTCTTGAAACTGGTGGTCTTGTTGACCATCAACACTTGATGCTCCTTCTTGATTTCTAGCTCCGCAACCTTTAGCATTGCGAAGAGCTCAGGAATCATCTTATCCATCCCTTGCATATTATAGTTCATCACGAAGCCCTTGTAGCTTAGTGGCAATGATTGAAGAACTCTGTCAATGACACTATCATCAGGAAGATTAACTCCTAGTTGAGTCAAGTAGTTGTGGTACCCAGACATTCAGAGTATATGTTCACTGACAAAACTATTATCCTCCATCTTGCAACTGTAGAATTTATTGGAGACTTCATATCTCTCAATCCGGGCATTTGAGAGAAATATTAGCTTCAACTCCTGGAACATCTCATATGCTCCATGACGTTCAAAATGTCGATGGAGTCTTGGTTCTAAGCCGTAAAGCATGGCACACTGAACTATCGAGTAGTCATCAGCTTTGCCTGCCAGGTGTTCATAACATCTGGCGTTGCTCCTGCAGCGGGTTTGTCACCTAGCAGTGCTTCCAAGACATAATTCTTCTGTGCAGCGATGAGGATAATCCTCAAGTTATGGACCCAGTCCATGTTGTTGCTACCATCATCTTTCAACTTAGCTTTCTCTAGGAACACATTAAAATTCAACGGAACAAAAGCACGGGCCATCTATCTACAACAACATAGACATGCAAAATACTATTAGGTACTAAGTTCATGATAAATTAAATTTCAATTAATCAAATTACTTAAGAACTCCCACTTAGATAGACATCTCTCTAAACGTCTAAGTGATCACGTGATCCATATCAACTACACCATGTCCGATCAACACGTGAGATGGATTAGTTTTCAATGGTGAACATCACTATGTTGATTATATCTACTATATGATTCGAACTTTCGGTCTCCAGTGTTCCGAGGCCATATCTGCATATGCTAGGCTCGTAAAGTTTACCCCGAGTATTCCGCGTGTGCAAAACTGGCTTGCACCCGTTGTATGTGAACATAGAGCTTATCACACCCGATCATCACGTGGTGTCTCGACACGACGAACTGTAGCAACGGTGCATACTCAGAGAGAATACTTATACCTTGAAATTTAGTGAGAGATTATCTTATAATGCTACCGCCAAACTAAGCAAAATAAGATGCATAAAGGATAAACATCACATGCAATCAATATAGGGAAAACTAAGAGTGGCAAAAGTGAAATGTCAAATTCTAGAGTGGCATAAGCAAAGTTGGCAAAAACTAGAGTGGCAAAAACAAAGTTTTCCCATCAATATAAGTGATATGATATGGCCATCATCATCTTGTGCATTTGATCTCCATCTCCAAAGCACCGTCATGATCACCATCGTCACCGGCTTGACACCTTGAACTCCATCGAAGCATCATTGTCGTCTTGCCAACTATTGCTTCTACGACTATCACTACCGCTTAGTGATAAAGTAAAGCAATTACATGGCGATTGCATTTCATACAATAAAGGGACGACCATATGGCTCTTGCCAGTTGCCGATAACTGTGTTACAAAACATGATCATCTCATAAAATAAAATTTAGCATCATGTCTTGACCATATCACATCACAACATGCCCTACAAAAACAAGTTAGACGTCCTCTACTTTGTTGTTGCAAGTTTTACGTGGCTGCTACGGGCTGAGCAAGAACCATTCTTACCTACGCATAAAAAAACCACAACGCGGTATAGTGATTGCTTTTTGATATTTAGAAAGAACCTTGTTCATTGAATCCGATTCAACTAAAGCTGGAGAAACAGACACCCACTAGCCACCTATGTGCGAAGCTCGTCGGTAGAACCAGTCTCGCGTAAGCGTACGCGTAATGTCGGTCTGGGCCGCTTCATCCAACAATGTCGCTGAATCAAGAATCAACTAGTGACAGCAAGCAATATGTATATACCCACACCCACAACTCCTTTGTGTTCTACTCGTGCATATAGCATCTACGCATAAACCTGGCTTTGATACCACTGTTGGGAACGCAATAATTTTGAAAATTTTCCTATGCACACGCAAGATCATGGTGATGCACAACAACGAGAGGGGAGAGCATCATCTATGTACCCTCGTAGACCGTAAGCGGAAGCGTTATGACAATGCGGTTGATGTAGTCGTATGTCTTCACGATCGACCGATCTAGTACTGAAGATATGGCACCTCTGCGATCTGCACATGTTCGGCCCGATGACGTCCCGCGAACTCACGGTCCAGTAGAGCTTCGTCAGCACGACAGTGTGATGACGATGATGATGTTGCTACCGGAACAAGGCTTCACCTAAGCACTGCTACGATATTACCGAGGTGGATTATGGTGGAGGGGGCACCGCATACGGCTAAAGATCAATGATCAACTTGTGTGTCTATGGGGTGCCCCCCTCCCCCGTATATAAAGGAGTGGAGGAAGGGGAGGGGGCCGGCCTCTCTAGGCGCCCCCCAAGGAGTCCTACTCCCACCGGGAGTAGGATTTCCCCCTTCCCTTTGTTGGTTCTAGGAGAGAAGGAAGGAGAGGGAAGAAGGACGGAAAGGGGGGGCCCTCCCAATTCGGATTGGGCTTGGGGGGGGGGGGCGCCCCCTCCTTTGCTTCCTTCCCCTCTAATCCACTAAGGCCCAATAAGGCCCATATACCTCCCTGGGGGGTTCCGGTAACCTACCGGCACTCCGGTATACTCCCAATTTTACCCGGAACCATTCCGATGTCCAAACATAGGCTTTCAATATATTGATATTTATGTCTCGAGCATTTCGAGACTGCTCGTCAGGTCCGTGATCAAATCTAGGACTCCGAACTACCTTCGGTACATCAAAACACATAAACTCATAATACCGATCATCACCGAACGTTAAGCGTGCGGACCCTACGGGTTCGAGAACTATGTACACATGACCGAGACATGTCTCCGGTCAATAACCAATAGTGGAAACTGGATGCTCATATTGGTTCCTACATATTCTATGAAGATCTTTATCGGTCAAACCGAATAACGATATATGTTCTTCCCTTTGTCATCGGTATGTTACTTGCCCGAGATTCGATCGTCGGTATCTCAATACCTAGTTCAATCTCGTTACCGGCAAGTCTCTTTACTCGTTCCTTAATGCTACATCCCGTAACTAACTCATTAGTAACATTAATTGCAAGGCTTCTAGTGATGTACATTACTCGTAGGGCCCAGAGATACCTCTCCGACAATCGGAGAGGAAAATCCTAATCTTGATCTATGCCAACTCAACAAACACCATCGGAGACACCTGTAGAGCACCTTTATAATCATCCAGTTACGTTGTTACGTTTGGTAGCACAAAAAGTGTTCCTCCTTGTAACATATTGAGCATCAAGATCTATAGAGATAGATCAACACGCTTGATGAGTTTTTCAATGAGTACATACCATGACAAGATTTTGAAGTAGTTCAAAATGGAACAGTCAAAGGAGTTCTTGCCTGTGTTACAAGGTGTGAAGGTGAGTAAGACTCAAAACCCGACCACGGCAGAAGATAGAGAGAGAGTGAAAGTCATTCCCTATGCCTCAGCCATAGGTTCTATAAAGTATGCCATGTTGTCTACCAGACCTATTGTATACCCTGCCCTGAGTTTGGCAAAGGAGTACAATAGTGATCTAGGAGTAGATCACTGGACATTGGTCAAAATTATCCTTAGTGGAATAAGGATGTGTTTCTCGATTATGGAAGTGACAAAAGGTTCATCGTAAAGGGTTACGTCGATGCAAATTTTGACACTGATCTAGATGACTCCAAATCTCAATCTGGATACATATTGAAAGTGGCAGCAATTAGCTAGAGTAGCTCTGTGCAGAGCATTGTTGACATAGAAATTTGCAAAATACTTACGGATCTGAATGTGGCAGACCCGTTGACTAAAATTCTCTCACAAGCAAAACATGATCACACCTCAGTACTCTTTTGGGTGTTAATCACATAGCAATGTGAACTAGATTATTGACTCTAGTAAACCCTTTGGGTGTTGGTCACATGTCGATGTGAACTATGGGTGTTAAGCACATGGTGATGTGAACTATTGATGTGAAATCACATGGCGATGTGAACTAGATTATTGACTCTAGTGCAAGTGGGAGACTGAAGGAAATATGCCCTAGAGGCAATAATAAAGTTATTATTTATTTCCTTATATCATGATAAATGTTTATTATTCATGCTAGAATTGTATTAATCGGAAAGATAATACATGTGTGAATACATAGACAAACAGTATGTCACTAGTATGCCTCTACTTGACTAGCTCGTTGAATCAAAGATGGTTAAGTTTCCTAGCCATAGACATGAGTTGTCATTTGATTAACGGATCACATCATTAGGAGAATGATGTGATTGACTTGACCCATTCCGTTAGCATAGCACTTGATCGTTTAGTTTGTTGCTATTGCTTTCTTCATGACTTATATATGTTCCTATGACTATGAGATTATGCAACTCCCGTTTACCAGAGGAACACCTTGTGTGCTACCAAACATCACAACGTAACTGGGTGATTATAAAGGTGCTCTACAGGTGTCTCCGAAGGTACTTGTTGGGTTGGCGTATTTCAAGATTAGGATTTGTCACTCCGATTGTCGGAGAGGTATCTCTGGGCCCTATCGGTAATGCACATCACCTAAATCCTTGCAAGCATTGAAACTAATGAGTTAGTTGCAAGATGATGTATTACGGAATGAGTAAAGAGACTTGCCAGTAACGAGATTGAACTAGGTATTGAGATACCGACGATCGAATCTCGGGCAAGTAACATACCGATGACAAAGGGAACAACGTATGTTGTTATGCGGTCTGACCGATAAAGATCTTTGTAGAATATGTAGGAGCCAATAAGAGAATCCAGGTTCCGCTATTGGTTATTGACCGAAGACGTGTCTCGGTCATGTCTACATAGTTCTCGAACCCATAGGGTCCGCACGCTTAAAGTTCGATGACGATCGTAATTATGGTTTTTGTGTTTTGATGTACCAAAGGTTGTTCGGAGTCCCGGATGTGATCACGGACATGACGAGGAATCTCAAAATGGTCGAGACATATAGATTGATATATTGGAAGCCTATATTTGGATATCGGAAACGTTCCAAGTGAAATCGGGATTTTACCGGAGTACGGGGGTTACCGGAACCCCCCCCCCCCCCGGGGGGGTTATTGGGCCTACATGGGCCATAAGGGAGAAGAGGAGGGCCGGTCAGGGCAAGCCGCACGCCCCCTCCCCCCTAGTCCGCATAGCACAAGGAAGGGGGCGGCGCGCCCCTTTCCTCTTTCTCCCTTCCTCCTTCCTTTTCCGACAAGGCAAGAGGGGGGAGTCCTACTCCCGGTTGGAGTAGGACTCCTCCAGGCGCACCCCTAGGGCTGGCCGCACCTCCCCCTCTCCCTCCTTTATATACTGAGGCAAGGGGGCACCCCATGACACACAAGTTGATCCTCGTGATCGTTCCTTAGCCGTGTGTGGTGCCCCCTTCCACCATATTCCACCTCGGTCATATCGTAGCGGTGCTTAGGCGAAGCCCCGCGTCGGTAGAACATCATCACCGTCATCACGTCGTCGTGCTGACAAAACTCTCCATCAATGTTTTGCTGATCGGAGGTCGAGGGACGTCACCGAGTTGAACGTGTGCAGAACTCGGAGGTGTCGTACGTTCGGTACTTGGATCGAACGGATCGGGAAGACGTACGACTACTTCCTCTACGTTGTGTCAACGCTTCCGTTGCCGGTCTACGAGGGTACGTAGAAAACACTCTCCCCTCTCGTTGCTATGCATCACCATGATCTTGCGTGTGCGTAGAAAATTTTGAAATTACTACGTTCCCCAACAGTGGCATCTGAGCCTAGGTTTTATGCGTTGATGTAATATGCACGAGTAGAACACAAGTGAGTTATGGGTGATATAAGTCATACTGCTTACCAGCATGTCATACTTTGGTTTGGCAGTATTGTTGGATGAAGCGGCCCGGACCGACATTACGCGTACGCTTACGCGAGACTGCTTTACCGCCGTGCTATGCACACAGGTGACTAGGGGGTGTCAGTTTCTCCAACTTTAGTTGAACCGAGTGTGACTACGACCGGTCCTTGCGAAGGTTAAAACAGCACCAACTTGACAAACTATCGTTGTGGTTTTGATGTGTAGGTAAGAACGGTTCTTGCTCAGCCCGTAGCAGCCACGTAAAACTTGCAACAACAAAGTACAGGACGTCTAACTTGTTTTTGCAGGGCATGTTGTGATGTGATATGGTCAAGACGTGATGAGATATAAGTTGTTGTATGAGATGATCATGTTTTGTTGAAGTTATCGGCAACAGGCAAAAGCCTTATGGTTATCTCTTTATTGCATAAGATGCAAGCGCCAAATAATTGCTTTAGTTTATTGCTATGCGATAGCAATAGTTGCAAGAGCAATTGTTGGCGAGACAACCATGTGACGACACATTGATATAGATCAAGATGATGGAGATCATGGTGTCATGTCGGTGATGATGGAGATCATGACGATGCTTTAAAGATGGAGATCAAAAGCACAAGATGATGATGGCCATATCATGTCACATATTTTGATTGCATGTGATGTTTATCTTTTATACATCTTATTTTGTTTAGTTCGACGGTAGCTTTATAAGATGATCTCTCACTAATTATCAAGGTACAAGTGTTCTCCCTGAGTATGCACTGTTGCGAAAGTTCTTCGTGCTGAGACACCACGTGATGATCGGGTGTGATAGGCTCTACGTTCAAATACAACGGGTGCAAAACAGTTGCACACGCGGAATACTCAGGTTAAACTTGACGAGCCTAGCATATAACTGATATGGCCTCGGAACACGGAGACCGAAAGGTCAAGCGTGAATCATATAGTAGATATGATCAACATAGTGATGTTCACCATTGAAACTACTCCGTCTCACGTGATGATCGGACATGGTTTAGTTGATATGGATCACGTGATCACTTAGAAGATTAGAGGGATGTCTGTCTAAGTGGGAGTTCTTAAGTAATATGATTAATTGAACTTTAATTTATCATGAACTTAGTCCTGGTAGTATTAGCATATCTATGTTGTAGATCAATAGCTCGCGATATTGCTCCTAGTTTATTGTGTTCCTAGAGAAAATTTATGTTGAAAAATGTTAGTAGCAATGATGCAGATTGGATCCGTGATATGAGGATTATCCTCATTGTTGCATAGAAGAATTATGTCTTTGATGCACCGCTAGGTGACAGACCAATTGCAGGAGCAGATGCAAACGTTATGAACGTTTGGCTAGCTCAATATGATGACTACTTGATAGTTTAGTGCACCATGCTTAACAGCTTAGAATCGGGATTTCAAAGACGTTTTGAACATCATGGACCATATGAGATGTTCCAGGAGTTGAAGTTAATATTTCAAGCAAATACCCGAGTTGAGAGATATGAAGTCTCCAACAAGTTCTATAGCTAAAAGATGGAGGAGAATAACTCAAGCAGTGAGCATGTGCTCAGATTGTCTGGGTACTACAATTGCTTGAATCAAGTGGGAATTAATCTTCCAGATAAGATAGTGATTGACAGAATTCTCTAGTCACCATCACCAAGTTAGTAGAACTTTGTGATGAACTATGATATGCAAGGGATAACGGAAACGATTCCCAAGCTCTTCGTAATGCTGAAATCAATAAAGGTAGAAATCAAGAAAAATATCAAGTGTTGATGGTAGAAAAGGCCACTAGTTTCAAGAAAAGGGCTAATGGAAGAAGGGGAAATTCAAGAAGAACGGCAAGCAAGTTGCTGCTCAAGTGAAGAAGCCCAAGTCTGGTCCTAAGCCTGAGACTAAGTGCTTCTACTGCAAAGGGACTGGTCACTGGAAGCGGAACTGGCCCAAGTATTTGGCGGATAAGAAGGATGGCAAAGTGAACAAAGGTATATTTCATATACAGATTATTGATGTGTATTTTACTAGTGTTCATAGCAACCCCTCGGTATTTGATACTGGTTCAGTTGCTAAGAGTAGTAATTCGAAACGGGAGTTGCAGAATGAACATAGACTAGTTAAGGGTGAAGTGACGATGTGTGTTGGAAGTGGTTCCAAGATTGATATGATCATCATCGCACACTCCCTATACTTTTGGGATTACTGTTGAACCTAAATAGGTGTTATTTCGTGTTTGCATTGAGCATGAATATGATTTGATCATGTTTATTGCAATACGGTTATTAATTTAAGTAAGAGAATAAATTGTTGTTCTGTTTACATGAATAAAACCTTATATGGTTACACAGCCAATGAAAATGGTTCGTTGGATCTCGATCGTAGTGATACACATATTCATAATATTGAAACCAAAAGATGCAAAATTAATAATGATAGTGCAACTTATTTGTGGCACTGCCGTTTAGGTCATATTGGTGTAAAGCGCATGAAGAAACTCCATGCTGATGGACTTTTGGAATCACTTGATGCTTGCGAACCATGCCTCATGGGCAAGATGACTAAGACTCCGTTCTCCGGAACAATGGAGCGAGCAACTGACTTATTGGAAATAATACATACTGATGTATGCGGTCCGATGAGTGTTAAGGCTCATGGCAAGTATCATTATTTTCTGACCTTCACAGATGATTTGAGCAGATATGGGTATATCTACTTAATGAAACACAAGTCTGAAATAGTTGAAAAGTTCAAAGAATTTCTGAGTGAAGTGGAGAATCATCGTAACAAAAATAAAAGTTTCTACGATATGATCGCAGAAGTAAAATATTTGTGTTACGAGTTTGGCCTTCAGTTAAAACAATGTGAAATAGTTTCACTACTCACGCCACCTGGACACTAGTGCAGAACCGGGCAATAGCACCAGTTCGTAAGGCCCTTTAGTGTCGGTTCCATAACCGGCACTAAAGTGTGGTCACTAAAGGCCCCCCCCTTTAGTACCGGTTCAGCATGAACCGGTGCTAAAGGGCAACCACGTGGCACGAGCTAGCTCCGGGGGCCGGGAGCCCTTTAGTACCGATTTTTGGTTTTATGATTTCTTTTTCATTTAATTTTGTGTTTTCCATTTTAATTCTTTTTCATCTGCTGGTATTTTAAGATACTACACATTGTACACGTTATGCATATATATATATAAATAGAATTTCTAGTAGAACCAATCATATATATATCATCAATGTCTCACAAACCACCATATTAATTCACACATACACACATGTATAGCTGTATACAATTTCTCCTACATATGCATGTTGCCTTCGGAGCCAGTGGCATTAGCCTAATTAGTGCCTTCGGAGCACGATGACAATTGGAAGTGGTTCATGACCTGGTCAATGGGGCGGTAGCGGGTAATAGTATTCCCCCTTCGGATTTATGAACTGGTCGAGCAAAAATCCCGCTATTTCCCCTTGAAGTGCTTCTACGCGCTCTGTTTCTAGGAGCTTGTCCCGCACCTCTTTGAACTGTTAAGAAGGAGATCAATATGCATGTGTATTAGTTGTGTGACTAGATATCGATAATGGTGTAAAAATTGTGAATAGTGTTCTGACAAGTGTACCCATTCCTGTCTTTGAGATCTGCTCCTTTCGGACGCCATCATGCGAATGTTCTCGCAAACGCAGAATGCACACAGATCAGTCCCCTGCGCCTGCTTCAGGGCCTTTATTACGAGAATGGAATTTAATTTGATCAGATAATAATTAATCAAGCATGATAATTAAAGAGATGGCAGCTAGCTAGCTAGCTAGTACTACTTAATTACTTACCTTGGGTCGAAACCATTTCAGCTGTCGTTTCCATTCGGCTTCCGTGACGCTGATGAACCTTGCCCAAGCCCTGCCCGCCGACAAAGAAAATGAATAAAGGGGTTATTAAATAGTTCATATCATGAAATGACGAACTAAATAGGCCAAGATATATAGTTAATAATGATTGAAATTACCTGTTGACTATCCCAAACAAGATGTTATAGTCACTATTTGCTTTGAGTAGTGAGTCCAGTATTTGAACTGTTCCGGTGTCAACTTTAATGATACACAATATCCAGTGAAATCTGCATGCACACACGTTTGCATGTCTTAATTAAGCGAGCATATGTAAGCAAAAACATGTAGTTAGCTAGTAGGCAAAAACAGAGAATTTGTAGTACAAGAAAGTGTGACTCACTGGAAGTTGTAAGGAAGTAGTATATCTTCATTGTATTTGAGGCGCTTCAAGAACTCTAGCATGCTGTCCTCTACATGCTTTTCATCATGCTTGTTTATTTTCCATGTGTATTCATTAACGGTGTTTGGGTCAATGAACCCAATGCCATAACGTCCACCTTTTCTCATTTCATACATCTTCATCCTACATAATACCACAGAAAAGAATATAGTGAGGATAATTACAGGTAATGATTGATCAAAAGGATCACTACAGCTAGCTTGAGACTTAAATTACAGAAAGAAATCACTTACAGACAATAGCAACTGACGATAGATTTGTCGAGTGCGTCTTGATTGTATAACTGAAACAGTTCAGAATACTCAACGGTCACAGGTTTCTCATGGTAGTAATGATCCTTCTTGACTTGCACCATGAGGGACTCTCGATCGGATCTCTTGGTAATGTCCATGTACCATTGATGCAATTCATACATTCTCGTTGGGAGCTTCTTGACCTCTTCTGGCTTGACCAAAGGTTGGCCCCAGGCATATTTCCGTTTTATTTCCTCCTTTGTAAGCACAGGCATGTCCTCGATCTCGAGGAGTTGTCCAACAGTGATGTTGAGAGTTTCAGCCTGCATTATATGCTCCTAGGTTATTACCACATCGCCCACCTCTGGAACGTAAATTGTTTGCCCACAATAATATTGAGCGCGCGTACTGTCACGTGTTGTTGGCGGCACAACAAGCGGGGGGATCGATTGCGCCGCCTGTTCTCCCAGCTGGGCAATGGTTTTCCCACATTGTTTGATAGCTGCTTGTTGCTTGCTCGAGCTCAAGCTCGCCTCCTTCTGTAGACATTGTCGATGTAACTTCCTGATGTGGTGCTCATAGTTTGTGTCAATAGGCTTAGGAGCTGGTGGTTGAGCCATATGAATGAAGTGGTCAACTACTTCCACAGGCACTTTCTCCCTTGGCGGCGGTGGCGGTTTCGGTCCAAAATAGGTGTCAACTTCTGCCCGCACTATGGCATTGGTTTGCTCCTCGGTCCTGTCGTAAGCCCTCTCAAGAAGAGGAGTAGTGAGGTTTGGACCATATTTATATCGCTTGCCTCCGCCTGTACTTCCTGTACTATGACCTCGACTCGTACCGCTACGCACCATAGCTGCGGGGTGTCTCTTCTGCGATTGTTGAGGCGGCGGAGACGGCTGACGGGGCTGAGTTGGACGAGGAGGAGTGGCCTGAAGCTGTGCCGGACTTGGAGGAGGAGTGGCCTGAGGTTGTGCCGGACTTGGAGGAGGAGTGGATGTCTGACGTTGTGTCGGACTTGGAGGAGGAGTAGCCTGACACTTTGCCGGACTTGGAGGAGGAGCAGTGGCCTCACGCGTTGGTGGACTTGGAGGAGCGGGAGTCTGCTGACTCGGTGGCGGACTTCGACGAGGAGTTGGGTGACACGGTGTCGGTGGCCTTCGAAAGATGATGCAATCCTTTCTCCATAGGATGATACGATGTTTGGCATCTCCGAGTGTGTGCTCCTCGTCACCTCCAGGAATGTCAAGCTCTAGCCCTGAATATTGGTCCACCACCTCATCAACCACGACACGAGCATAGCCTGCTGGAATCGGGTTGCAATGGAAGGTTGCATCGGGGGAATTTGTATAAGCAACGCCGTCCGCCACCTTCAAGGATATGTTCTTAATTTTGAAGTGTAGCTCGCAGTTAGTGTTCTCCGTGATGTCATCCACGGGGTATCTATCCAGCATTGCGTCAAACGGGGCGGAACCCGCGCTGCTTCTCAGCATGGATGGGGCGGTGGTATCCAATGCTGGATCATCCGCTAGCTGCTGCAGCTGCTAAGACCCCCTTTGCTGGCTAAGTGAGTCGATCTGCTCCTGCTGCCGCTGGAATTTGACTACCAAGTCCGCGTGCGCTGATTCTAGGCCTTGAAGGCATTCATAGTCCAGCTTCCTCTTCTCCTCCTCCATCTTCCTCTGCTTCTCCTCCGCAATCTTCCTTCTCGCACGGGTTCTGTAGTCGGTGTTCCAGTCCGAAAACCCCTCATACCACGGAATAGCGCCCTTGCCTCGTGTTCTTCCCGGGTGTTCAGGATTTCCCAGGGCACGCGTAAGCTCGTCGTTCTCTCTGTTGGGCTGGAACACCCCCATTCGAGCCTCTTCTATTGCAACAAGTGTATTATCGTCGGCTCCGTTCAGACATGCCTTCGTCGAAACTTTGCCTGTCTTCGGGTCCAACTCCCCCCCCCCATGCGCATAGAACCAAGTACTGCACCTGGGGGGGCAGCTCTTAGTAACCGGAGTGACACCTGCATCCTCCATCTCTTTCTCAGACTTATCCCACTTAGGCATTGCCACCGCGTAGCCACCTGGCCCCAGCTTATGGAACTTATCCTTTTTTTCGGCATTCTTCTTGTTTATTCTCGACCGTTCCTTAGCTAATTCTGAATCCTTGAATTTCACGAAATCGTCCCAATGAGCACTTTGATTCTCTAGTGTTCCCTCGAATACTGGAGTCTTCCTTCCTCCCTTGAAGTACTTGTCCCATTCACGATTCTTGTGGTTCTTGAATGCAACCGCCATCTTCCTAAGAGAAGCGTCCTTGACTTTCTGCACATCTGCTTCTGTGAAATGATCTGGTAGGGTGAAATGTTCCATGAGAGTATCCCAAAGCAGACTTTTTTGTCTGTTGTCGACAAAAGTAAGATCTGGACATGGCTTTGCTGGCTCTCTCCATTCTTGAAGGGAGATCGGGAGTTGGTCCTTCACAAGAACTCCGCACTAACGAACGAACTTGTCCGCAATCTTCTTAGGCGCTAATGGTTCGCCATTAGGTTTGATTGCCTCGATATTATACTTTACGCCCTCCTTCAATTTTTTGTTCGGGCCTCATTTCGTCCTGTTGCCTGAAGATTTGCTCGATCCGGATGGCTGAAAGAAGAAAGATCGATTCGTTAATATATCTTCAACTCATTTAAAACATGTGATGATCACCAGATGCCTGCTTATATAAATATATATACCTCTCTGGTGTTGTCATAATCGTAGTTCATGACTTCATCAATTCGGTCGTCGCGGTCGAATATCATATCACCCTCTCCGGTGTTGTTTAGAAATTCGGAGCCGTCATAATCTTCTTCATTCTGATCATCATCTGGCCCGCGTATTATATCGAACATGGTCTGTTCTCCCTCTCTGTCGGTATTGTCCGCCATAGCTTTTATTTAACTATGCCAAAAGAAATATAAAACAATTTAGTATTCAAATTACATCGTCTCGAATAATAGATATAATCCCGAATACATCGTCTCGAATAATAGATATAATCTCGAATACATCGTCTTGAATAATAGATATAATCTCGAATACATCGTCTCGAATAATAGATATAATCTCGAATACATCGTCTCGAATAATATATAATCTCGAATACATTGTCTTGAATATTATATATCGAGTACATCACTGGCTAGGTAGTTAATAAAGATCAAATACTACAGAAGAATCTAGAACACTCGCGGTTCCTGCGGCGCGGGCGATGGACACCCAAAGAGAAGGAACCCTCACAGGATCATAGCTGAAGTGAGATCCCTGAAGAAACTACCAGGTATTGGAGAACCTGCCGCCCTCTAACGCAACCATGTAGCGATGGACGTGCTCGTCCTCCTCCCTGACACGGCGACGTACCACCTTCGGCGGGGCCGGCTCCCTCCGCACCGAAACTGGCCCACGCGAACGACACCAAATGAGATCAGGGTCGACGACAGGACCCAGGGCCGGGTTCCTCATCAAGCGGCGCGCCCCTCCAGGCAGCAGCTCCCAGTGCCAGCCCGGCGGAGCCCAGTCCCAGACATGGGTCAGTCGGACGTCGTCGCGGACGGGTTGACGGCGAGGATGCGGGCCGGGCATCGTCGAGAACAAATACTAACTATATGCCCGCAAAAAGTAACATTTTTTTAATGATTGGATTTTGATAACTAAAATTTCTAACATTTCTATATAACACTAATTATGCTATCATTGCATATGTCAAAAATCTATATGCTATTTCATACTAATTAAGCATCTAACACTAAAAACAGAAAACACAACTTTTATACATCCATTAAAAAACTGAAAAACAACATTATATAAAAAAATCCATACTAATTAAACACTAATTATATCCATCTAACATGCATTCATACATATATACTAGTGAAAAAATAATAATCTAAAAAATCTAAACTAATTAAACATACAAAATACGTATATACTAATATATACATGCATTAATTCATACATATGTACGTGTGTGTGTGTGT
>NC_057803.1:120222564-120258424 GCF_018294505.1 Triticum aestivum
GGGGGCGGTGACGCGGGGACGGCTCGACGGGGACGGGCCCGGGGCGGCGACGGAGACGAGGGCGGCGATGGGGACGGGGACGGGGGCAGCGACGGCGACGGCGTCGATCGATCGGGGCGCGCGGGCGGTGCTTCAATGAGGAAACAGAGGAAGAAACAGAGGGAGAATGAAATTTTCATAAGTGTTGTATATATAGAAGGCACCTTCAGTACCGGTTGGAGCCACCAACCGGTACTAAAGGCCTGTTTTGGCCAGGCCAAGCGGCGGGAACCGCACCCCCTTTAGTACCGGTTGTCGGCTCCAACCGGTACTAAAGGCCCCCCTTTAGTACCGGTTGGTGCCACGAACCGGTACTAAAGGGGGTGCACTAGCGCAGGTGCGGTGCGCAAGTTTAGTCCCACCTCGCTAGCCGAGGGGCGACCGCACTGGTTTATAAACCCCCGTGCGGTAGCTCTCTCGAGCTCCTCTCCAAAGCAGGCCTACTGGGCTTACATGTTCTGTGCTGCCCTGTTGGCCTACTAGGCCTTTGCGGGCCTGCATCCTGGCCCAACAACAGGTTGGGTTTCTAGTCGTATGCAGGCCGCTCTGGCCTAGTAGGCGGGCTTTTTTTTTATTTTTTTTGCTTTATTTATTTTTGAGTTGTTTTTTTGTGTATTTAGAGTTTCTTTGTGAATATTTTTGCTTTAGGTACAAAAAATTACAAACTTTCTGTTATTGCCCGTAGTTTTCAAATTTGAATAGTTTAAATTTTGAATTATTTGAAATTAGTGTGAATCGCTAGTTTGTGAATAACTTAACTTTAAAAATCTGTAAAGGCATGAAATAATTTGTTTGCACATAAAATTTCTTCGCGTTTCAAATGCCAAAACACATAATTAACTACCCTAACTATTACAGAGATTCCCTTCTGGGTGTGAAACACAGAAGAAAGTGATGATAGTGAAGCCGATCACATCCCAGATCTTTGGGTGTGAAACTTTTTCTTCGCGTGTGTCCCTTTGCGACGTAACCATGGAAAATCTTCATCATTTAGCGGGATGCTCGGGTCAATATTCACTGTGAATGGAGCAATTTCATCAAACTTTTCATAATCTTCTGGCTTGTTTGTCTTGTCATCCACTCCCACGATGTTTCTCTTCCCAGAAAGAACTATGTGCCGCTTTGGCTCATCGTACGATGCATTCGCTTCCTTATCTTTTCTTTTTCTTGGCTTGGTAGACATGTCCTTCACATAGAAAACCTGTGCCACATCATTGGCTAGGACGAATGGTTCGTCTGCATACGCAAGATTGTTGAGATCCACTGTTGTCATTCCGTACTGCGGGTCTTCCGTTACCCCGCCTCATGTCATATTGACCCATTTGCACCGAAACGAAGGGACCTTCAAACCACGTCGATAGTCAAGTTCCCATATGTCCTGTATATAACCATAATATGTTTCCTTTCCTGTCTTGGTTTCTGCATCAAAGCAAACACCACTGTTTTGGTTGGTGCTCTTCTTATATTGGGTGATCGTGTAAAATGTGTTACCATTTATCTCGTACCCTTTGAAAGTCATTATATTCGAAGATGGTAACTGGGACAGCAAGTACAAGCCATCTTCAATAGAGGTGTCATGCATGGTACGTGTCTGCAACCAGCTGGCGAAACTCCTGGTTTGTTCACGTGTAATCCAGTCATCAGACCGCTTCGGGTGTTTGGAGCGTAGCAAATTCTTGTGTTCATCCATATACGGAGCCACCAAGGCGGAATTCTGTAGAACTGTGTAGTGTGCTTCAGTGAGAGAATGTCCGTCCATACATATTATTTGTTTCCCTCCTAGCGTGCCTTTTCCATCCAGTCTGCCCTTATGCCGCGATTCAGGAACACCAATCGGCTTAAGGTCAGGAATAAAGTCAATACAAAACTCAATGACCTCCTGATTTTGACGGCCCTTGGAGATGCTTCCTTCTGGCCTAGCACGGTTATGAACATATTTCTTTAAGACTCCCATGAACCTCTCAAAGGGGAACATATTGTGTAGAAATACAGGACCCAAAACGTTAATCTCTTCGCATAGGTGAACTAGGACGTGCATCATGATGTTGAACAAGGATGGTGGGAACACCAACTCGAAACTGACAAGACATTGCACCAAACCATTCTCTAACCTTGGTATGATTTCTGTATCGATTACCTTCTGAGAGATTGCATTGAGAAATGCACATTGCTTCACAATGGCTAATCGAATGTTTTCCGGTAGAAGCCCCCTCAATGCAACCGGAAGCAGTTGCGTCATAATCACGTGGCAGTCATGAGACTTTAGGTTCTGAAACTTTTTCTCTGCCATGTTTATTATTCCCTTTATATTCGACGAGAAGCCAGACGGTACCTTAATACTGAGCAGGCATTCAAAGAAGATTTCCTTCTCTTCTTTGGTAAGAGCGTAGCTTGCATGACCCTGATGTATGTCGTCTTTTCCGTGCATACGTTGCTGGTCCTCTCGTGCCTCAGGTGTATCTTTTGTCTTCCCATACACGCCCAAGAAGCCAAGCAGGGTCACACAAAGATTCTTCGTCACGTGCATCACGTCGATTGCGGAGCGGACCTCTAGGTCTTTCCAATAGGGCAGGTCCCAAAATATAGATTTCTTCTTCCACATGGGTGCGCGTCCGTCAGCATCATTCGGAACAGGTTGTCCACCAGGACCCTTTCCAAAGACCACCTTCAAATCCTTGACCATATCATGTACATCAGCACCAGTACGGTGGCGAGGCTTCGTCTGGTAATCCGCCACACCTTTGAAATGCTTGCCTTTCTTTCTTACGGGATGCCTGCTCGAAAGAAATCGACGATGTCCCAGGTACACATTCTTCTTACAATTAGCCAAATATATATTGTCGGTATCGTCCAAACAGTGTGTGCATGCGCGGTATCCCTTGTTTGTCTGTCCTGAAAGGTTACTGAGAGCAGGCCAATCATTGATGGTCACGAACAGCAACGCCTTTAGGTCAAATTCTTCCCCCATGTGCTCATCCCACGCACGTACACCTGTTCCATTCCACAGTTGTAAGAGTTCTTCAACTAATGGCCTTAGGTACACATCAATGTCGTTGCTGGGTTGCTTAGGGCCTTGGATGAGCACTGGCATCATAATGAACTTCCGCTTCATGCACAACCAAGGAGGAAGGTTATACAAACATAGAGTCACATGCCAGGTGCTATGGTTGCTACTCTGCTCCCCAAAAGGATTAATGCCATCCGTGCTTAGACCAAACCATACGTTCCTTGCGTCATCTGCAAACTCCTTCCCGTACTTTCTTTCGATTTTTCTCCACTGCGACCCGTCAGCGGGTACTCTCAACTTTCCGTCTTTCTTACGGTCTTCTCTGTGCCATCGCATCGCCTTGGCATGCTCTTTGTTTTGGAACAAACGTTTCAACCGTGGTATTATAGGAGCATACCACATCACCTTGGCAGGAATCTTCTTCCTGGGGCGCTCGCCCATGACATCACCAGGGTCATCGCGGCTGATATTATAGCACAATGCACTGCATACCGGGCAAGCGTTCAAATCCTCGTACTCACCGCGGTAGAGGATGCAATCATTAGGGCATGCATGTATCTTCTGCACCTCTAACCCTAGAGGGCAGACAATCTTCTTTGCTTGGTACGTACTCTCGAGCAATTCGTTGTCCTTTGGAAGCATATCCTTTATCATTACCAGCAACTTTTCAAATCCCTTGTCAGATACACCATTCTCTGCCTCCATTGCAACAATTCCAGTGTGGTGCCCAGCTTTTTCTTGTCACCTTCGCAATTCGGGTACAACAATTTTTTGTGATCCTCTAACATGCGTTGTAACTTCTTCTTCTCCAAATCACTTGCGCAGTTTCTCTTTGCATCGGCAATGGCCTGACCTAGATCATCAACGGGCTCATCTGATGCCTCTTCTTCAGCTTCTTCCCGCATTGCCGGCTCAGCTTCTTCCCGCATTACCGGCTCAGCTTCTTCCCCCATTGTTGTATCATCGTATTCAGGGAACCCATGGCCAGGATAGCTGTCGTCGTCCTCTTCTTCTTAATTGTCTTCCATCATAACCCCTCTTTCTCCGTGCTTGGTCCAAACATTATAGTGGGGCATGAAACCGGACTTAAACAGGTGGACGTGAATGGTTCTTGACATAGAGTAATTGTGACCATTCTTACAGCGAGCACATGGACAAGGCATAAAACCATCCACCCGCTTGTTTTCCTCAGCTGCAAGCAGAAAAGTATGCACGCCCTCAACAAACTGGGGAGAGCATCGGTCATCATACATCCATTGCCGGCTCATCTTCATTACACAACACCGAATAGACCAAATTAATACAAGTTCATACATAAAGTTCATACAACACTTAAATGCAACAAACAAATAACTCTCTAGCTAAAGCATTTAAATGCAACAACAAATACGATCAAGATCGCAACTAAGGTAACAATGGATCCAACAGCATGATGATACCAAGCCTCACTATCGATGGCATATTTTCTAATCTTTCTAATCTTCAAGCGCATTTTCTCCATCTTGATCTTGTGATCATCGACGACATCGGCAACATGCAACTCCAATTCCATCTTCTCCCCCTCAATTCTTTTCAATTTTTCTTTCAAGTACTCGTTTTCTCTTTCAACTAAATTTAACCTCTCGACAATAGGGTCGGTTGGAATTTCCGGTTCACATACCTCCTAGAAAAAATTTCTATGTCAACTTGATGGGCATAATTTGTCATAAACACGAAATGCAACTAGTTTTAAAAGAGAATATATATACCACATCCGAATCGTAACAAGGACGAGGGCCGACGGGGACGGATATCAAAACCATGGCACTATATGTATAACAAACAACGTACGGGTAAGATGATTATACGAGTAACTATATATCCAAATCACACAAACATCAATTTTTATATAAAATTTCATGAACAAGAGGCTCACCACAAGGTGGTGCTGGCTACGGGACGATGCGGGCGATCGACGGTGGTTATGACGGAGATTTAGAAGGCACTAAGTAAACCACACCTACATATGCAAACTAAGTGTTATTTTTGACCTCAAATTGCATATAAATCAAATACTAGCACATATATATATATATCCTCCCAAATTACTAAACTCACAAATTAATCAATATATAAAGCATTGCAAGAGCTAATCTAGCAATGAGAGATGAAAGGACAAAGTTGCTAACCTTTGTGATCATTTGAATGGATGGGGGCCTTCAAATCTTGACAAATTTTGGGCAAAATGTGTGATGAGCTCGAGAGGAAGAGGGGAAGAACAGAGAGGAGAGGGGAAAGGGGAAGAACAGAGTGAGCTCGGGTGGACGAAGGGTTTATGTAGGACGACATTTAGTACCGGTTCATGCCAAGAACCGGTACTAAAGGGGCTGGAGGGGCCCCAGTCTGACAACATCCTGCCACCACTCTCATTAGTACCGGTTCGTGGCACGAACCAGTGCTAAAGGTTCGCCACGAACCGGTACTAATGAAAGCGGCCCGGCTAGCCGTTGGAACCGGCACTAATCTATACATTAGTGTCGGCTCAAATACAAACCGGCACTAATGTGCTTCACGTTTGACCCTTTTTCTACTAGTGGGAACACCACCGTGTAATGGTGTGTCCGGACATTGTAACCGTACTTTATTAGATATGGTGCGATCTATGATGTCTCTTACCAATTTACCACTATAGTGTTGGGGTTATGCATTAGAGACAACTACATTCACGTTAAATAGGCACCATCTAAATCCGTTGAGACGACACCGTATGAACTATGGTTTGGTAAGAAACCTAAGCTGTTGTTTCTTAAAGTTTGAGGTTGCAATGCTTATGTGAAAAAGTTTCAACCTGATAAGCTCAAACCCAAATCGGAGAAGTGTGTCTTCATAGGATACCCAAAAGAAAACGTTGGGTACACCTTCTATCACAGATCCGAAGGCAAGATATTCGTTGCTGAGAATGGATCCTTTCTAGAGAAGGAGTTTCTCTCGAAAGAAGTGAGTGGGAGGAAAGTAGAACTTGATGAGGTAATTGTACCTGCTCCCTTATTGGAAAGTAGTTAATCACAGAAATCTGTTCCTGTGACTACTACACCAATTAGTGAGGAAGCTAATGATGATGATCATGTAACTTCAGATCAAGTTACTACCGAACCTCGTAGGTAAACCAGAGTGAGATCCGCACCAGAGTGGTACGGTAATCCTACTCTGTAGTTCATGTTACTTGACCATGACGAACCTACGAACTATGAGCAAGCGATGATGAGCCCAGATTCCGCGAAATGGCTTGAGGCCATGAAATCTAAGATGGGATCCATGTATGAGAAGAAAGTGTGGACTTTGGTTCACTTGCCCGTTGATCGGCAAGAAATTGAGATTAAATGGATCTTCAAGAGGAAGACGGGCGCTGATAGTAGTGTTACTATCTACAAAGTTAGAATCGTCGCAAAAGGTTTTCGACAAGTTCAAGGTGTTGACTACGATGAGAGTTTCTCACTCGTATCTATGTTTAAGTCTATCCGAATCATGTTAGCAATTGCCACATTTTATGAAATTTGGCAAATGGATAAACAAAACTACATTCCTTAATAGATTTATTAAAGAAGAGTTGTGTATGATGCAACAAGAAAGTTTTGTCAATCCTAAAGGTGCTAACAAAAGGTGCAAGCTCCGGCGATCCATCTATGGACTGGTGCAAGCATCTCGGAGTTGGAATATACGCTTTGATAAGTTGATCAAAGCATATAGTTTTATACAGACTTGTGGTGAAGCCTGTATTTACAAGAAAGTGAGTGGGAGCACTACACCATTTCTGATAAGTATACGTATGACATATTGTTGATCGGAGATGATGTAGAATTATTCTGCAAAGCATAAAGGATTGTTTGAAAGGAGTTTTTTCAAAGAAAGACCTCGGTGAAGCTGCTTACATATTGAGCATCAAGATCTATAGAAATAGATCCAGACACTTGATGAGTGTTTCAATGAGTACATACCTTGACAAGATTCTGAAGTAGTTCAAAATGGAACGGTCAAAGGAGTTCTTGCCTGTGTTACAAGGTGTGAAGTTGAGTAAGACTCAAAACCCGACCACGACAGAAGATAGAGAGAGAATGAAAGTCATTCCCTATGCCTCAGCCACAGGTTCTATAAAGTATGCCATGCTGTGTACTAGACCTATTGTATACCCTGCCCTGAGTTTGGCAAAGGAGTACAATAGTGATCTAGGAGTAGATCACTAGACATTGGTCAAAATTATCCTTAGTGGAATAAGGATATGATTCTCGATTATGGAAGTGACAAAAGGTTCATCGTAAAGGGTTACGTCGACGCAAATTTTGACACTGATCCAGATGACTCTAAATCTCAATCTGGATACATATTGAAAGTGGGAGCAATTAGCTAGAGTAGCTCTGTGCAGAGCATTGTTGACATAGAAATTTGCAAAATACTTACGGATCTGAATGTGGCAGACCCGTTGACTAAAATTCTCTCACAAGCAAAACATGTTCACACCTCAGTACTCTTTGGGTGTTAATCACATAGCGATGTGAACTAGATTATTGACTCTAGTAAACCCTTTGGGTGTTGGTCACATGTCGATGTGAACTATGGGTGTTAATCACATGGTGATGTGAACTATTGATGTTAAATCACATGGCTATGTGAACTAGATTATTGACTCTAGTGCAAGTGGGAGACTGAAGGAAATATGCCCTAGAGGCAATAATAAAGTTATTATTTATTTCCTTATATCATGATAAATGTTTATTATTCATGCTAGAATTGTATTAACCGGAAACATAATACATGTGTGAATACATAGACAAACAGTATGTCACTAGTATGCCTCTACTTGACTAGCTTGTTGAATCAAAGATGGTCAAGTTTCCTAGCCATAGACATGAGTTTTCATTTGATTAACGGGATCACATCATTAGGAGAATGATGTGATTGACTTGATCCATTCCGTTAGCATAGCACTTGATCGTTTAGTTTGTTGCTATTGCTTTCTTCATGACTTATACATGTTCCTATGACTATGAGATTATGCAACTCCCGTTTACCAGAGGAACACCTTGTGTGCTACCAAACGTCACAACATAACTGGGTGATTATAAAGGTGCTCTACAGGTGTCTCCGAAGGTACTTGTTGGGTTGGCGTATTTCGAGATTAGGATTTGTCACTCCAATTGTCGGAGAGGTATCTCTGGGCCCTCTCGGTAATGCACATCACCTAAAGCCTTGCAAGCATTGCAACTAATGAGTTAGTTGCGAGATGATGTATTACGGAACGAGTAAAGAGACTTGTCGGTAACGAGATTGAACTAGGTATTGAGATACCGACGATCGAATCTCGGGCAAGTAACATACCGATGACAAAGGGAACAACGTATGTTGTTATGCGGTCTGACCGATAAAGATCTTCATAGAATATGTAGGAGCCAATATGAGCATCCAGGTTCCGCTATTGGTTATTGACCGGAGACGTGTCTCGGTCATGTCTACATAGTTCTCGAACCCGTAGGGTCCGCACGCTTAAAGTTCGGTGACGATCGTAATTAGGGTTTTTGTGTTTTGATGTACCGAAGGTTGTTCGGAGTCCCGGATGTGATCACGGACATGACGAGGAATCTCGAAATGGTCGAGACATAAAGATTGATATATTGGAAGCCTATATTTGGATATCGGAAACATTCCGGGTGAAATCGGGATTTTACCGGAGTACCGGGGGTTACCGGACCCCCCCCCCGGGGGGGGGGTTATTGGGCCTACATGGGCCATAAGGAAGAAGAGGAGGGCCGGCCAGGGCAGGCCGCGCGCCCCCTCCCCCCTAGTCCGAATAGGACAAGGAAGGGGGGCGGCGCCCCCCTTTCCTCTTTCTCCCTTCCTTCTTCCTTTTCCAACAAGGCAAGAGGGGGGAGTCCTACTCCCGGTTGGAGTAGGACTCCTCCAGGCGCACCCCTAGGGCCGGCCGCACCTCCCCCTCTCCCTCCTTTATATACTGAGGCAATGGGGCACCCCATGACACACAAGTTGATCCTCGTGATCGTTCCTTAGCCGTGTGCGGTGCCCCCTTCCACCATATTCCACCTCGGTCATATCGTAGCGGTGCTTAGGCGAAGCCCTGTGTCAGTAGAACATCATCACCGTCATCACGCCGTCGTGCTGACGAAACTCTCCCTCAATGTTTTGCTGGATCGGAGCTCGAGGGACGTCACCGAGTTGAACGTGTGCAGAACTCGGAGGTGTCGTACGTTCGGTACTTGGATCAGTCGGATCGGGAAGACGTACGACTACTTCCTCTACGTTGTGTCAATGCTTCCGTTGCCGGTCTACGAGGGTACATAGACAACACTCTCCCCTCTCGTTGCTATGCATCACCATGATCTTGCGTGTGCGTAGGAAAAATTTGAAATTACTACGTTCCCCAACAATAAGCACTTGAAAATAAATCCGAGTTGCCCGGCCTGTAACCAGGGGCCTGATGACATAAGACATATGTTGTTCGAATGCAAATTGGCAATGGACGTGTGGAAGATGCTCGGTCTTGAGCTTGTTATCAAACAGGCACTGAAAATTGACAAGGCAGGTGAGCTTGTGTTGGCACATCTTTTGTGCCTTCCAGAACAACAAATTCAAGTGTTGGGCTTGCCAAAGTTCAGAGAAATGATGGCAACGACGACTTGGTATTTGTGGTATGAAAGGCGAAAATTGACACATGACAAAAAAACTCAAAGCGCATATCAAATCAATATGTCAGTGAGAAGCTTAGTAGCAAATTATACCATCTCTTATAGCCCAAAGGCTCACGTCCGTTCAGATGCTTGGGTGAAACCAAAGTGTGGTTACGTGAAATTAAACGTTGACGCGGGATTTGATAGTGACACACTCACAACAACATTTGGAGCAGTTATCCGGGACCATAGGGGGGAATTAATAGCGGCCACTAATGAAAAGATGGACCTTTGCTTCGACTCGTTCACAGCAGAAGCAATTGCAGCGAGGTTTGATTTGAATCTCGCTAATACCGTCGGATGCAGTAAGATTGAAGTGATTTCATATAGTGTGGAGGTGGTGCATGCGTTGAGTCAAGGCTACTCTTCTTCAGTCGCTTCATCCATTATAGATGACTGTTATTTCATGTCATTAGGTTTTTCCCATGTCGATTATGATCATTGTAATAGGGAACGTAATCGAGTAGCTCATGAACTAGCAAGGTTAGCTAGGTTTTCTTCTCCGATTGTTTGGATGGATAACGCCCCTGATGAGGTTATTCCTTTACTTGTAAACAATGCTATTTTACTTATGAATGGATAAAGGAGAAGAAGTTTATAAAAAACCACCCACTCATAAAAGTCGCCTGCCTGGCTGCAAGAATACTTCATACTCCACCCACTCACAATAACTGACCTATGCCTTTGCCTTGCGTGCATGTATTAGTCGGCATGCGCCAGATTACAGAACTATGGTAGTTTGGGGTTACCGATATTCACTCAGTTGCGGCCTTGTTGAGTGGAGTGCCCTTTTCAGGAGTTGGTCAAGATTGCTATGCCTTTTAGACTGAGATTCAACTTGTGTACTGTTGTAATGTTTATTTTTGCCCTTATGTAGTTGCTTGCCAAGAAGTTTGTGTTGTTGATGGAAACATATGTGAAATTAAATGTCAAGTGCATAATTATGTGTTTGAAATCCAAAGAATATGAGCATCATGTGGAAGGGGCGATAGCGAGCTAGATACACCATTAATGGTGGAGAGCTTGAATTCGAGAGGCAGATACACAAATAGTGGGAGGATGAAGAACAATAAGAAGAATGATATTGTGGTAAACAAATAATGCCAATCTGATGCACATGAGAATTCATGCCAAGACACTGTTAGTGTTAAACCACCAGAATATATATGTTTCAGTAGCAACGCATGGGCAATTACCTAGTATGAAAAAAATACGACACGTTCATCACGGGCCTCTTAACAGTCATGGTTTCCGTGTCATGTCGTGCTTTCCCACCGAGTGTCACTGGAATTGATCATTAACGTTTACTATCTCCATTCTAGTTTTATTGGTCATCATTGTATTTTCTGCCAAATTTCGACCATAAATTTAACTAATAAAATGTTCATGCATGTCACAAAAAATTATATGATTGGAAACTATGTTCAAATACGAATCCAAGGGTATAATTTTTGTTAACATATATTAACGTTAAATATTTGGTCAAAATTTGGAACAAATTACAAAGAGACTAATAAATCAGAACGAAGGTAGTATTAAAGATCGATGATGATTACTTTGGTGGCCCTAATTTCCATGTGGAAAATAAGAAACAATTTGGATTATATATTTTTTGCAGGGAAGAAACAGTTTGGATTTAGTGGGATTTGAATCTAGAGGATTTTTTTAAGAGTACGCTACCATAATTTAATAGAAAACAGAATTTCAAACATAAGACAACTACAACTTGTTGTGAACAATGAGCTTAGTGCAAACTGCACACCAGGACTAGTCCGAAGACAACCACCACCGGCAACACAACTACAAAGCAAAAAAAGAGCATGTCCAAGACTGAGCAACATCGCCGCATCTTGACCAACGTTGGTCATCTCTGAAGACAACACCAACTCCGACTGAACTTCCCTCGTCGATGCACTATCCACCCATGATGTCTAAAAGGAGGAGGCAAGTAGATGGCGGAACTTGGTTGATCCACAAAAACCGTCGTCTTGGACTCACTGGCGATGACATACATTAATTGTGCCACTGAAGATCACCTTGAACAATGGAAAACACCGAAAGTAGTGTAACATGGAACCTCAAGACCGTCTCTTCAAGTGCGATGCTCCCAATAGAGTGGTGACGTTAAAGACGCCGCCATCGCGCCGATTCAACTCCAAACCTACGCTTTCGCCCGAAGACAACTACCAATCCTGAGGGCGAGTGATGAAGATGACGACACACCTTGGCGACGCCTCCAAGGAGGGGCACGACACCCACGGGTGCCTTCGCCGCGAGCACTGACCGAGTACGTGCATGAATTTCTTCCGAACCGCCGCACACCTTCATCCCTTTCCACTGGATTGGGGCACACCATCCAAGTTGACCACTTCGCCAGCATACTCGAGATATCGAGGCCCACCCAAGACTCGCACAAGCAGGAGCACACGGCCCAAACACCAGCATCCCCACAGTTGAGAACTCCACCGAGCTCCCTGCATGCGCGATCAAGGTTAACCAGACCCACACACCGCAGCCATCAGGCCAACTCCTGACAGACGCCCGTGTCGGGGCCCTGCAGCCTAGATCTGGCCCAAGCCGCCTCGAACACCTTCGACCACGAATCCTGGAGGAGGCACCACGAGACGCCATGAACCAGCGTGCTCGCCCGTTGCAAGCGCAACAACTCCTGGCCGAGCACCACCATGCCGCCCAAGGTCTCACCGCACCGCCGCCGTCTTGACCCGCATCGTCGCCTCCAGGAGGAGCCACCGGCCGCACCCTACTCCTCCCGCGAGCCCCAGCCACGCACCTCCACTCAGATGTGAACTCCGCCGTACACCGTCTCACCAGCACCAGAGCCCGCGGCGAGCAGCACCACGGCCCGTACCGCCGGCCCGCCGAACACCAGCTCCCGCCGCCGCCGGTCGTCCACGGATGTGCGCCGACAGCCGCAAGGGGGCGGCAACGGTGGTTGTTAGGGTTTTCGTCTGAGCCGCCCTAGGGAGAGACACAGTGCAAGATAGTGGTGTCATGTATGTAGAGCATATGTTGTTTTGCACCGTGTACGTGTGGCCGGGTGGCATCACGTGTTAATTCATATCTTCACGGCCAACGAATGCCACGACCAAATATCGAGGTTTGTGTTGGTCTTCTTTTTCCCTTTGGAGTCAAGGTTCATGCGCTTCACTCGTCGTTTTCATCGCTAGCTCAGTCGTTCATTTCAAAGATTTGTGTGCGACTGACGGACTGAGACGGATTTTCAAGACAAAGAAACAAAGACCGCCATTTCCGGGTGGGATACACTGGACTCGACCGGAGTGATCCACCATGGATCCAGTTTGATTGCTTTGTAGTACCATCATGGTCCCTCCACGAGCTAGCGTCGCGATCCAGAGGAATTCATTTGTCCCGCCTCTTCTGCTCGTCGCCATTGTTTGTAGGCCCAAGATCTCAGGCTTTTGAAGGTCGCCCAACGGCTTCGGAGCTAAGAAAGCCTTCACATAACGTGAATCTATTGTCATCGTGGACGTCGATGATGCACCCTTAATCTATCCTCGCCAGCTTGCTTAGGGTTCGCGTCACTCTCTGTGTGCTTATTTTATCTCTTCACGACAACCTAACACAGCTGGCAAGTGCAATGCACATCCTTCACTTCGCCATCCAGTCGAACGCAGTGCAGTACAATCTCTCAACTCGCACATGTCCATTGAACGAGCCTGAATTTTTCTGCTCCACAAAAAACAAGGGTGGAGAACTGATGATAGATAAAGATCATGTCACCGCCACCTTTAATCCAGAAAATGTGCGTGGCGGCCGCTCTGCGGGCACTGATCCATCATCCCATCCGGCACAAATATCCCCCCAGTCCAGATCGAATCCACTAGAGCCGGCGCCTTCATGGCCACGTGCAGATGTCACAACCATCGAGACCTACGTACGACACTCGACAGTGACAAGAAAGGAGTGGCGACCATGGGGAAGCTGATCACGTACGTCACACACTAATTGCAGAGCTAGAGCAACTTCAACGGACTGACCCAAATGGACGGCGATTTCATTCGTTTTTTATCCGTTTGGATCAGTCAGGCAGATACGGACGTTCGCTTCCGCGTTTGAGTCGGCGTATGCATCCAACGCTTGCCCGACTCATTTTGACGGCGCCGACAAAAAAGACTATGCATGCATATTTAAAATAAAAATGACTTAACTAAACATTAAAGCCGGCCAGAAAGACCGGCGAGAGTCCACGCGTTCACATTAGCATTAAATAAAACTGAAAACAAACTAAACTACGAGGCGGCGCGCTGCCCTAGGCGGCGGCGGCGGCGTCCTCGAGGTCGGTGAGGTCGATGAGCGTCGGCGCAGGGCCAGCCCAGTGGAACACCGTGTTCCAGGAGGCGGCGATGTAGGCCGCGGGCAGTTGTTCTGGCGGGGGCAGTGCCGGCGCGGGGGGCTGTGCGGCCACCTGTGCAGCCGCGGGCTGGCGCGCCTCCTCCTCAGCCTCGCGCTGCTCCTCCTCGAGGTCGTGCTCGAGCATCTCCTCGTACTCGCCGCGATGATGCTCCTCGGCTAGCCGGCGCTGGCGCCACATCTCGAGGTAGGCATGCTCCTGCGCCGGCGACGCCCCCATCCAAACCGGTGGCGTCGTGACCCACTCGCGCAGTACTCCCGTCCAGGAGTAGCGCTCGATGAGAGACGGCTCCGGCTCGGCCTTGACGCGGGGAAGGGAAGACGGGGCCACCGGCGGCAGCACGCAGTCGCCGGCCGCGGAGAGGGTAATGCCATGCGCCCTAGCCGACCGCGGCGCTGCCGGCACTGGGATCCCCTCTGGATCCAGATGCCAGTCGTGCGGCAGGTTCACGTCGGGGTACAACAGAGGCACGCTATGCTGTCAGTGCCACTCCGCCTGGTGCACTGGCAAGTTCACGCGCATCCTCTGCTGGCGAGCCGGCGAAGGCGGTAGGAACTCCGAGGGGAAAGGGACGGCGGGGGCCTTGCCGTTGTTGTTGCTGCCGGCGCCGGAGAAGAGTCCCATTTGGCTAGGGTTTGCCGGCGACGGGGGAGCGAGTTTGCCTAGATGTAGACAGGGGCTGGCTGGATGAGGACTGTGACGCCCCCGATTCAATCATACACTAATCATACACACAAATGTGTACGATCAAGATCAGGGACTCACGGGAAGATATCATAACACAACTCTACAAATAAAATAAGTCATACAAGCATCATATTACAAGCTAGGGGCTCGAGGGCTCGAATACAAGAGCTCGATCATAGACGAGTCAGCGGAAGCAACAATATCTGACAACAGAGATAAGCTAAACAAGTTTGCCTTAAGAAGGCTAGCACTAACTGGGATACAGATCGAAAGAGGCGCAGGCCTCCTGCTTGGGATCCTCCTAAACTACTTCCGGTCGTCGCCAACGAGCTGCATGTAGTAGTAGGCACCTCCCGAGTAGTAGTACTCGTCATCAACAGTGGCGTCTGGTTCCTGGACTCCATCGTCTGGTCGCAGCAATCGGGTATAGAAAGGGGGAAAAGAGGGAGCAAAGCAACCGTGAGTACTCATCCAAAGTACTCGCAAGCAAGGAGCTACACTACATATGTATGCATTGCTATCAAATGGAATAAGGGTATCATATGTGGACTGAACTGCAGAATGCCAGAATAAGAGGGGGATAGCTAGTCCTATCGAAGACTACGCTTCTGGCCACCTCCATCTTGCAGCATGTAGATGAGAGCAGAAGGTAAGTCCACCAAGTAGCATCGTGTAGCATAATCCTAACCGATGATCCTCCCCTCGTCGCCCTGTGAGAGAGCAATCACCGGTTGTATCTGGCACTTGGAAGGGTGTGTTTTATTAAGTATCCGGTTCTAGTTGTCATAAGGTCAAGGTACAACTCCAAGTCGTCCTGTTATCGAAGATCACGGCTATTCGAATAGATTAACTTCCCTGTAGGAGTGCACCACATTTCCCAACACGCTCGATCCCCTTTGTCCGGACACACTTTCCTGGGTCATGCCCGGCCTCGGAAGATCAACACGTCGCAGCCCTACCTAGGCACAACAGAGAGGTAAGCACGCCGGTCTAAATCCTATGGCGCAGGGGTCTGGGCCCATCGCCCATTGCACACCTGCACGTTGCGAGGGCGGCCGGAGAGCAGACCTAGCAACCTCCATTACAAAGGAAGTTGCGTTACGCGGTCCAACTCGGCGCGCGCTGCTCAGTCGCTGACATCACGAAGGCTTGGGCTGATACCACGACGTTGAGTGCCCATAATTGTCCTCGCGTAGATGGTTAGTGTGTATAGGCCAGTAGCCAGACTCAGATCAAATACCAAGATCTCGTTAAGCGTGTTAAGTATTCGCGAACGCCGGCCAGGGCCAGGCCCACCTCTCACCTAGGTGGTCTCAACCTGCCCTGTCACTCAGCCACAAAGTAACAGTCGGGGGCCGTTGGGAACTCAGGCCCACCACTACCTGGATGGAGCCACCTGCCCCTTCAACCCCCATCTCCAAACAGTATCACCGGTAATGTAACAGTGTAAGTATATAGTATATGTCCGTGATCACCTCCCGAAGTGATCATGGCCCAGTAGTATAGCTTGGCAGACGGACAAGAGTGTAGGGCCACTGATGGAAAACTAGCATCCTATACTAAGTAGTAGGATAGCAGGTAAAGGTAACAACAGTAGTAGCAAGGACAGGCTATGCAGCAGTAAAGGATTAACTAAAAACAGTAACATGCTACACTAATCTAATGCAAGCAGTATAGAGAAGAACAGGCGATATCTGGTGATCAAGGGGGGGCTTGCCTGGTTGCTCTGGCAAGGAGGGGGTCGTCAACATCGTAGTCGATCGGGGGTACCGGCAGCGGTCTCGGGGTCTACCGGAAAGAAGTAACGGAGGAGGGACAAAATAAATAACAGAGCAAACAAGGCAACACAAAGCATAACATGGAAATACGCGGTGCTCGGTGTGCCCTATCGCAGTACTAGGTGATACCGGGAAAGGGGGGAAACATCGGGGAAAGGATTCCCGGTGTTTTGTGTTTTCGGACAGATGAACCGGAGGGGGAAAGTGTAGGATCGAAAGTATGTCTAGAGGGGGGGTGATTAGACAACTTGACCAAATAAAAACTTAACCTTTTCCCAATTTTAGTTCTTGGCAGATTTTAGCTAATTTAGGACAAGTCAAGCAATCATCACATAATTCAAGCAAGCATGCAAAGAGTATATAGGCAGTGGAAAGTAAAGCATGCAACTTGCAAGAATGTAAAGAGAAGGGTTTGGAGAATTCAAACGCAATTGGAGACACGGATGTTTTTCCCGTGGTTCGGATAGGTGGTGCTATCCTACATCCACGTTGATGGAGACTTCAACCCACGAAGGGTAACGGTTGCGCGAGTCCACACAGGGCTCCACCCAAGGGTAACGGTTGCGCGAGTCCACACAGGGCTCCACCCACGAAGGGTCCACGAAGAAGCAACCACCCACAAAGGCTCCACGGAGAAGCAACCTTGTCTATCCCACCATGGCCATCGCCCACACAAGACTTGCCTCACTAGCGGTAGATCTTCACGAAGTAGGCGATCTCCTTGCCCTTACAAACTCCTTGGTTCAACTCCACAATCTTGTCGGAGGCTCCCAAGTGACACCTAGCCAATCTAGGAGACACCACTCTCCAAGAAGTAACAAATGGTGTGTAGGTAATGAACTCCTTGCTCTTGTGCTTCAAATGATAGTCTCCCCAACACTCAACTCTCTCTCATAGGATTTGGATTTGGTGGAAAGAAGATTTGAGTGGAAAGCAACTTGGGAAGGCTAGAGATCAAGATTCATATGGTAGGAATGGAATGTCTTGGTCTCAACACATGAGTAGGTGGTTCTCTCTCAGAACATATGAGTTGGAATGGTGCGTGTGTTCTGATGGCTCTCTCCTCGAATGAGAAGGAGGTGGAGGGGTATATATAGCCTCCACACAAAATCCAACCGTTACACAATTTTCCAATCTCGGTGGGACTGAATTAATAAACTCGGTCGGACCGAAAATGCAAACCTAGTGACCGTTAGAGATTTTCGGTGGGACAGACATGCAACTCGGTAGGACCGATATGGTTAGGGTTTGGGCATAACGTAATCTCGGTGAGACCGATTACACAAACTCAGTGAGACCGAATTTGGTAATTAGCTAACCAGAGAGTTGGTCAGGCAAACTCGGTGGGACCGATTTGCTCTTTCGGTGAGACCGAGTGGGACTCGGTGAGACCGAAAAGTTACAAAGGGGAAACACTGAGTTTACATTGCAATCTCGGTGGGACCGATTCGCTCTTTGGGTGAGACCGAAAAGTTATGAAAGGGAAACAGAGAGTTTGCAACCCCATCTCGGTGAGACCGAGATCCTTATCGGTAGAACCGAATTGCTAGGGTTTTGGCAGTGGCTAATGACAAGTGAAACTCGGTGGCGCCGGATAGGAAGAATCGGTAAGACCGAGTTTGGCTTAGGGTTTAGGTCATATGTGGATATGGGAAAGTAGTTGAGGGTTTTGGAGCATATCACTAAGCACATGAAGCAAGAGGCTCATTAAGCAACACCTCATCCCTCCTTGATAGTATTGGCTTTTCCTAAAGACTCAATGTGATCTTGGATCACTAAAATATAAAATGAAGAGTCTTGAGCTTTTGAGCTTGAGCCAATCCTTTGTCCTTAGCATTTTGAGGGTTCCACTTTCACATCCATGCCATGCCAATCATTGAGCTTTCCTGAAATAATCATCTTGGAATAGCATTAGCTCAATGAGCTATATGTTGTTATGAATTACCAAAACCACTTAGGGATAGTTGCACTTTCAATCTCCCCCTTTTTGGTAATTGATGACAACATATAGATCAAAGCTTCGACAAATGATAATAAGCATGAAATATATCGTTGCTTTGAGAAGTATGTGATAAGTAAGAGCTCCCCCTAAATTTGTGCATATTTAAAAATTGCTTTGGACTACAAATGCACAAAGAGTTAGAGTCATGGGTTACTCTTCCATGTCACATACATCTTGGTGGAGCGCTCAAAATGATAAGAATGAAATACATGCACTCATCACCAATAGTGAATGATCACATAAGATAGATAGGATAATAGCATTAAGCAAGCATTAAGTGTAGCTTATGATCAAACACATGATCATCAATGTCTCACAAATAATGGCGTAGTATCTCAAGCACTCAAAAGCAAACAAGTTCAAAAACCACCAAATAAAGCAAGAGAGAAAAGCAACACTCTCTCTCTCGAAGCCTATGATCTATACATCTTCTCCCCCTTTGGCAACAAGTTGCCAAAAAGTTCCTAGAAAATGCATTGCACTAGATCGACGCTCAGGCTTGATCTTCTGGTGGTGGTGGAGTCCGGATCACTCCAAGGATGAAGGCTTCGGTAGATGCTGAAGTAGACGCTGGAGTTGGAGCTGAAGTAGATGCTGGAGCTAAGGCTGTAGCTGGTGCTGAAGTGGTAGCTCTTGTGTCAGCAACTGGCACGGCAGATGACCTCGGGCCTCGTGGCACTCTGGAAAAGGCATGAGTGGTAGTCCTGCCTCTCCTCTCCTGCATGTCCTCCTGGAGCTGCTCCACTGCAGACTGAACTTCCGTTACCTTGACATCCAAGTCATAGAACTTCTGTTCCATGATTCTCTCTAGGCTCTGCTGATTCTGAGTGAGGGTGGCCAAACTTTGCTCAATCCTCAGCGTGGATGCAATCAAGTAACCAAGCTGCTCTTGTTTGGTCTTCAAGAAGTATTCAGATGCCTCCTCTTGAGTTGGCATCTTGCAGCTTTCTCCTTCCTCGCCTTCTCCTTCTTTGCAAATGCTTGGGCAGATGATGGCTCATTCTCAGTCATGACAACTTGATTGTCCTCGAAACCTGGACGGATGGGCAGGTGTTCCTTGTCCAATAGATATATGCCCGTGCCCATCTTGGAGTTGATGAGCTCCTGAATTTGAGGGGCATATCCGCAGCTCCTCTTCTGATCTGCTGCAGTCCTCTTGATTGTTTCCACTATGAGGCTCATTACCTTGAACTTCTGAGGCACATCAAACACATGTAGCAAGTCGATAGCATGGCCTCTGATCATCTTGTGATCTCCAGACTTGGGCAGTAAGGTGAGCCTTAGTATCCAATTGATCGTAGGCAGTCCTGACAGAAGGTAATGCACAGACCCAAATTTGAAGGTGTCAAGAGCTTCATTGGGAATTTCCTTGTACATATTGGACATGGAGTTATGGTCCATCTTCTTCTTGGCATAGATATCCAAGTCATCATCTTGCTCCTCTGGGGCATTAATGATATGTGCCCACTCAGCAACTGTAGATTGGTACCTTGTACCCTCAGACATCCATGTGATCCTCCCATCTGGATAAAAGTGTGCCGTGGAGTAGAACTGCATGATAAGCTCCTCGTTCCACTTTGTGAGCTTCTGCCCAACAAAGTCAGCTACTCCACAAGCTATGAAGCTGTCTTGCACTCCAGGATAGTGCTCCTCATTTTCCTTGATATATTCCCAGTCGACCCATCTCATATCACATACAATGGGCTTCTTATCTAGCAGCACAGTCTCATAGAAATCTTGCTGCTCCTTGGTGTGAAATCTGTAGTCCACTGCTGTCCTTCTCCTTGTAGCATATGGGTCTGCTTCTCTCCATTTCCTCAGCCCTGAATCTCTCCTGAGCTTCATGTCCTCAGCCACAGGATGAGCATCGTTGTGGTCTGGGATCTTGGGCTTTAGCTTTCTCAGGACATTCTCTTCCTCTTCTTCAGCAACAGTCTCAGGCACTGGGGCCTTGTTCTTCTCAGCTGCAGGAATGTTCCTTGTATTTCTCTTAGGCTTTGGCTTTGGAGCTGACTTGGCCTTGGAAGCAGCTCCCCCTGATTTTATGGCATCTCCCATTAGCTTGGGTGCCTTGGGCGCTGGTGCAGCTACCTCTTCTTCCTCTTCTTCTTCCATGATGGAAGCTTTGCCAAGCACTCTAGCCACAGTATTCTTCACCCTTTCCTTCCTTTTCTTGCCCTCAGCTGCAACTGGCTCTATGGGCTTCTCAGTTGACATTCTGGCCTTTGACATTGGCTGCCTGCCTGCTGGCCTTTTGATTTTCAGACCTGGCTTAGTGCCTTGAGCTGGCTCAACTCTCTTGGAAGTGGCCTCTTCCTCTGCCACATAGTCCTCATCTTCGGAATCTGAAGTCCTCTTCTTCCTTTGTCTCGTGGCAGCCTTTGGCAAATTACTAGGAGTGCTCCTGCTGCCTTCATCAGATGAACTGGAGGGACTAGTGCCCTCACTCATCACCACTTGCTGCTCTGACATATTTTGGCTATCACTTTGATCAAACATGCTGCAAACTGACTGCTGACCCTGTGAATAGATTATAGATGAGGTAGAAAAGATGAGCATCACAAAATGCAGAGATTTTTGCAAAAGAATGATCCAAAAACTTAGTTTTAGTTTCCCACTGAAATCATCTCGGATCTACCGATTTTCAAACTCGGTGATACCGAAGCAGTTTTGGAACCTAAACTAGTGAACTCGGTAGGACCGAGTCACAGTTCGGTGGCACCAAGACTGCTAGGGTTTCACTGAGTTCAAAAATTGGTCACACCGATAAGTAATTCTCGGTCAGACCGAGTCTCACTTGTGCAATGGCATAAGCCAAATCGGTGGGACCGAGTTTTTCAACTCGGTGGGTCCGAGATAGTTTCGGCGGAAACCTAAACCTAGAATTTTCGAATCAAACCTAATCTATGAGCGTTTTGACTGGATAGGAGTGTTTCAATCTTGGCTAGAATCAATATGATCACAATGTGCTAGGAATCAGATTGGGGAATAGCACAAAGATCAAGTCCATACCCTAGTTCGGCGGGGACTTGCTAAGGCGGCAACAGCGGAGCAGAATTTCCGTTGACGGCGACGGAGACCAGCGACTGGAGGCTGCTGGCGGCGAGAAGACGATCCGGAGACCACGTGGGCAGAGCAGGCTATCGCGCGGGCGAAGGGGTTCGGAGAAATTTCCAAAATTTTGCCCGTGACTATATATAGCCCGACCCTGTCGGTGCGACCGAGTGGAACAACTCGGTGGCACCGAGATTCATAACTGCAAGCAGTTACTGAAACTCGGTGTGACCGAAATGTTCAAATCGGTTGCACCGAGATCGAAAACCTAGATCAACTTAATGATCTCGGTAGGACCGAAGGTGGAGTATCGGTCAGACCGAGAATCATAAAGAGGTTTTGGAAGTTTTAAGTCTATGACGAATCAGGGACTCCGAGCGCTCCTTACACAGAGTGGTTCGAATCTGACTTGATCAAATTTTGTGATGCAGCATGAATAGAGTTTGAGACGAGAACAACATAGATAGCTAGAGGAGGTTCTTAGGCATTCTTGTCCATCCACTTGGCAAAAGAAGATAAAACCAAACAATCAAAACAACAAGTGGATGTCCTCGAATGAGTAAAATATGCAACCAGCATGCTCACACAATAAGATGGCAAATGAAATATGTGGCAAGGCATGCACAACCAATTCTAGCATCTATCAAGCAATTTGCGATGACTAGGTCATCTATATATGAGTATATTGACTTAGGAGTCAAGTGAGAACACTTGATCATAGGTCATACTCATCGTTTAAGCTCAAGTGGGGTTACCACTTTTACATAAGGCAATGTTTTGTTCACATCTTTAGAGTTGCTTTAGCTCAAGTCTTAGAGTAAAGCTCCCCCTAGATGTGATATCCCCCCTAAGAGGGATGAACTAACCTTGGGTTTTGTCGATGATGACTTCATGTAGATATTGAAGATGTGGATGCTCAATGTTGATGTAGATCTCTTGGAGCTATCCATTTGAGTGAATTGCACTTTCAATACCTACATGGGTTAGTCCCACAAGGAACAAGCAAGGATATCCATAGACATAGAGTGATGCACACAAAAGATGATGTCCATGAAAACTTTTAGATTACCTTGTCCCTTGTCTTACCGACAAGAGGGTTTGTGACTCCTTGAACTAGTGCAAGATGTGGAAGTTGATTGCACTTGTTCTTGCCAAAATGATAAGAGTGAAGTATGTTGGCGGAGTCACCCTCAAGAACTCTCTAGTTCTTCTTCTTTTGGATCCACATCATCTTGATGGGAATCCTTGGGGTTGTAGTCGTACTTGATGAAGTTGAACTTGAAGTAGTCTTGGGAATCCACTTGACTAAGGTCTTTGGAGCTTCTTCAAATGCATCAATTTCCTCTTGAAGCTTGTCCTTGCCTTTTTGCTTGTAGTCTTGTGGTGGAAGATCATCTTGAGCTTGTGTCCCCTTGAAAGAAGTATTGTTCTCTTATTGAGGGACAAACTTTGTCTTGGGGTATTGATCTTCTTCCCACTCAACTCCATTGGCATTGAACTTTCGTTCAAAACCAACACCTTGATTCTTCCGGTGCATTCCTTGCTTGCGCACAATTTCCTCAAATTGCTTACTCCCGGCAAGGCTTTTGTACACTCCTTTCTCTATAATTCCCTTCAATAAGCTATTTTCTTGCTCAAGTGTAACTTGGCTAAGAGAATCATTAGTGGAATCAAGAGAACTACTAGAAGCAACAATATTGGATTTAGCATGATCATTGTTACTACTAGAGGAAGAATCTTTCTTGTTACTAGACTTGACTTGAGGCATGTAAGTGGATAAGAGTAAACGCTTGGCAATGTAAGAAGAACTTTTCTTGCGGAGATCATCATTGATTGCTTTTAAGAACTCATGCTCTTGCTCAAGATTGAGCTTTTCAAAGCATAATTTCTCATGAGCTCTTAAAAGTTCTCGATGATCTTTGAAGATGGTTTCATGAGCTAACTTAAGAGTGTTTAGTTCTTTAGTTAGGGCCTCAATCTTCTCCTTATCATTGTCATTCGTTTTATCTTCATTAGCATGTTTAATTGACATTTCATCATAGTATTCATCACTAGAGTTGTCACCAAGCAAATCCTCACCTAACAAGTCATCTTCATCACTATTGAAATCAACATACTCGGGGTGTGTTACCTTAGGACCTTTGGCCATGAAGCATCTTCCAATTCCTTCATTTGGTGAGTCAAATATGTCGTAGGAGTTGGTTGACACAAGTGCTAGACCGGCAACACCTTCATCTTGAGTATCTTCGGAGCCGGAGTAATAACTTCTCTTGGAGTGGCTGTCGGAGTCGGAGCCGGATACCCATTCACCAACATGAGCTTGATGTCTTCGTCTTGTGTAGCTCCTTGATGATTTTTCCTTCTTTTCTGAATCCTTGCTTCTCCGTGAGTATCTTCGTTCATAACGATCATCTCTACTCCTTCTCTCTCTTGGTGGTGATCCTTTGCTTCTTCTTTTTGGAGAATCTTCTCTTCTCTTATAGGGAGCCGTACACTCATTGGAATAGTGTCCGGGTCTTCCACAATTGTAGCAGTTTCACTCTCGACTAGAAGATCTTTTGTCATTGTAGGACCTTGACTTGGAGCTTCTATCTTTGCTTCTACTCTTGTAGAACTTGTTGAAGTTATTCACCATTAAGCTCAATTATTCATCGAAGTCTTGTTTCTCACTTGATGATGTAGGGGCTTCACATGAGGCTTTATAGGCACCACTTGATTTGTTGTGAAGTTCCTCTTTATCCTTAAGTGACATCTCATGAGCAACAATTCTTCCAATCACCTCCGTTGGCTTGAGATCTTTGTAATTGGGCATCATTTGGATCAATGTGCACACGGTATCATATTTTCCATCCAAGGCTCTTAGAATCTTCTTGATGATGAATTTATCGGTCATCTCTTCACTTCCTAAGCCGGCAATCTCATTTGTGATGAGAGGAAGCCTAGAGTACATTTCAGCGACACCTTCACCATCCTTCATCTTGAACTTGTCAAGTTGGCTCTGAAGCACATCCAACTTGGATTCCTTGATGGAGTCGGTACCTTCGTGCATATCAATCAAAGTGTCCCAAATTTCCTTCGCATTCTCAAGGCGGCTGATTTTGTTGAATTCTTCGGGGCACAATCCATTGAAGAGAATATCACAAGCTTGAGCATTGTATTGCAACATCTTCAACTCATCCGTGGTAGCAGCACAGTTCGGTTCTCTCCCATCAAAGAAGTCACCTTGCAAACCAACACACACAATAGCCCAAACGGCGGGGTTATGTCCAAGAATATGCATTTTCATTTTATGCTTCCAACTAGCAAAATTAGTACCATCAAAGTAAGGACCTCTACGGTGATAATTTCCCTCGCTAGACGCCATACTCTCCTAGGTTGTGAAACCAAGGCTATGACCACCAAAATCTATGGAGATCAAAGCAAATGGAGACCAAAGCTCTGATACCACTTGTAGGATCGAAAGTATGTCTAGAGGGGGTGATTAGACAACTTGACCAAATAAAAACTTAACCTTTTCCCAATTTTAGTTCTTGGCAGATTTTAGCTAATTTAGGACAAGTCAAGCAATCATCACATAATTCAAGCAAGCATGCAAAGAGTATATAGGCAGCGAAAAGTAAAGCATGCAACTTGCAAGAATGTAAAGGGAAGGGTTTGGAGAATTCAAACGCAATTGGAGACACGGATGTTTTCCCGTGGTTCGGATAGGTGGTGCTATCCTACATCCACGTTGATGGAGACTTCAACCCACGAAGGGTAACGGTTGCGCGAGTCCACACAGGGCTCCACCCAAGGGTAACGGTTGCGCGAGTCCACACAGGGCTCCACCCACGAAGGGTCCACGAAGAAGCAACCACCCACAAAGGGTCCACGGAGAAGCAACCTTGTCTATCCCACCATGGCCATCGCCCACACAGGACTTGCCTCACTAGCGGTAGATCTTCACGAAGTAGGCGATCTCCTTGCCCTTACAAACTCCTTGGTTCAACTCCACAATCTTGTCGGAGGCTCCCAAGTGACACCTAGCCAATCTAGGAGACACCACTCTTCAAGAAGTAACAAATGGTGTGTAGGTAATGAACTCCTTGCTCTTGTGCTTCAAATGATAGTCTCCCCAACACTCAACTCTCTCTCATAGGATTTGGATTTGGTGGAAAGAAGATTTGAGTGGAAAGCAACTTGGGAAGGCTAGAGATCAAGATTCATATGGTAGGAATGGAATGTCTTGGTCTCAACACATGAGTAGGTGGTTCTCTCTCAGAACATATGAGTTGGAATGGTGTGTGTGTTCTGATGGCTCTCTCCTCGAATGAGAAGGAGGTGGAGGGGTATATATAGCCTCCACACAAAATCCAACCGTTACACAGTTTTCCAATCTCGGTGGGACTGAATTAATAAACTCGGTCGGACCGAAAATGCAAACCTAGTGACCGTTAGAGATTTTCGGTGGGACTGACATGCAACTCAGTAGGACCGATATGGTTAGGGTTTGGGCATAACGTAATCTTGGTGAGACCGATTACACAAACTCGGTGAGACCGAATTTGGTAATTAGCTAACCAGAGAGTTGGTCAGGCAAACTCGGTGGGACCGATTTGCTCTTTCGGTGAGACCGAGTGGGACTCGGTGAGATCAAAAAGTTACAAAGGGGAAACACTGAGTTTACATTGCAATCTCGGTGGGACCGATTCGCTCTTTCGGTGAGACCGAAAAGTTATGAAAGAGAAACAGAGAGTTTGCAACCCCATCTCGGTGAGACCGAGATCCTTATCGGTAGAACCGAATTGCTAGGGTTTTGGCAGTGGCTAATGACAAGTGAAACTCGATGGCGCCGGATAGGAAGAATCGGTAAGACCGAGTTTGGCTTAGGGTTTAGGTCATATGTGGATATGGGAAAGTAGTTGAGGGTTTTGGAGCATATCACTAAGCACATGAAGCAAGAGGCTCATTAAGCAACACCTCATCCCTCCTTGATAGTATTGGCTTTTCCTAAAGACTCAATGTGATCTTGGATCACTAAAATATAAAATGAAGAGTCTTGAGCTTTTGAGCTTGAGCCAATCCTTTGTCCTTAGCATTTTGAGGGTTCCACTTTCACATCCATGCCATGCCAATCACTGAGCTTTCCTGAAATAATCATCTTGGAATAGCATTAGTTCAATGAGCTATATGTTGTTATGAATTACCAAAACCACCTAGGGATAGTTGCACTTTCAGAAAGTTGCAAGTTCGATAGGTTAGGGATGTGTGGCGGACAAATGGGCTGCATATCCGGATTTGTCTCGTCGTTCCGAGCAACTTTCATGTACAAAGTTTTTCCACCCGAGCTACGGTTTATTTTATATTAATTTTCAAAGATTTAATCAATTTTATGGAATTATTAAATTTGAATAATAAACAGTGAAATACTTCTATCACCTAGTGATGTGCGGTGTGCCAGCCACAGTCAATGACATGTGGGGCCAGGTTAAAGTCAACAGCACAGTCAACTGTTGACTAGGTCAACCAGTGAATAGTGCGTGGGTCCCGCGTGTCATTGACTCACATTAACTAAACAACCTTAATTAGTTTTATCTAAATGATGATTAGGTTAATTTATTCTAATTAGTTTAGTTTAGTTAAACAAGATTAATTAATTTAATTAACTCATTAATTAATTAATTAATTACACACATTTTTTCCTTTTTTTAAATAGTACAGGGGCGTGGGCCCTTACTGGAAGTGGCTCAGGACCCAATTGGGCGGGCGGTTACGGGCGTTGGGCGCAGCCCGAGCGGGCGCACGCCCAGGGGCGCGCGGGACGGCGGACCTGGCGGGGCACCGGAGCCTGGGGAGGCCGGTGGCCGGCGGTGAGGGGTGAAGCGGGGGGTGGCTAAGCAGCACGGCAGCAGCGGCCATAGGGAGCAGCGGGCGCGCGGAGCATGTAGCGGAAGGCAAGGCTTCGAGCACGCGAGTGAGGGTGGTCACAAGGAAGCGCCGGCAGCGGCAACAGCTGACGGTCAGCAGCTGCGGCCGCCGCGGCCGCGGGGCACCGACAGCCGGCAAGGGCGGGCGACAGCAGGCAAGGGCGGGCGACAACGGTCAAGGGCGGGCAACAGCAGGGTGCGGGCGTGCACGCGTGGGCACGCAAGCGGGCACAGAGGCGCGCGGGGGTGCAGGAGAGCGCCCAGGCGACGGTTCGGCGCGGGAGGACGCAGGCTTCAGAGAACTCCGGGCACGGCGACGGGTCTGCCAGGGAGGAAGAGGGGATGGGAAGGGGATTCACATAGCCCTGTAGTTAAGCGAGGCGTGCTCGAGGAGGAGGACGAGGAAGGGACGGTGCCCGGGTGCTGGCGACGAGGGCGGCGGGGTGACGGGGTCGAGGGCGCGGCGCAGGAACAGTGGCCTCGGCACGGGGCGAGGAGGAGGCCGAGGCACGCGGGACGATGGCGGTGTCCGCGGAGACCTCAGGCAGCGGGCACGCTGGCGAGGTGGCCATCGACGAGGCAGGCCGCGGCGGTGGCATTCCGAGTGGCGGCGGTTCGATCCCCTTCTGGATCGGGGGAGCGGGAGAGACGAGAGAGTGGGGGGGAGTGGGGAGTGGATGTCGGTTAGGGTTTGGGTGCCCAGGGGAATAAAGGAGTGTGTGGGGGCGGCTGGGCCTCTGGCCTGGTGGACAGCTGGGCCACGGCCCGGCAGGGGCTTTGTATCTCTTTTTTTAATCTTTTTTGTTTTTATTTTATTTTCACTTTTCTTTTTTCTATTATAGTTTTAATAGCTTTTAGCTTTCTAAATTATAAGACCAGTACCTAAATGGAGGTTGCAAATTAGCCCATCACCACAATATATTTTGGTATTTAAAATATTTAGTTTGCATTTTTATAAATTTCAAAAAGGCATTTATAATAGGTTTAGTTGTTGTTTTATTTATTTTAGTGCATTGGAATACTTTACAGAAGTGTGGTTTCTTCTCCATAATTACCTACGCATTATATGGCACAACCCGAACATTTTAGTTCTAATATTTGAAAACTTTTATTGTTTGCTTGATTTTGAATTTGAATTCAAACCGGTTTCGAACTAACGCGAGATTAGCAACAGTAATCGAGGTGACGTGGCATCATTAGCATAGGTTTACTGTAGCTTAAATATCCGGGCGTCACAATTCTCCTCCACTACAAGAAATCTCGTCCCGAGATTTAAGAGGTAGTGAAAGGGGGGAGGTTTGGTAACAAATCTAGCGGGTCTTCTCATTCTGGCTTGCTCGTCTCGAAGAGACCTGTCCAATACATTGATGTCTTCATTTCTCTGCTTCAGGTCATCATGATGAAGTCGGCATCCTTTCTTCGGGATCTTCATCGTATTTACGAATAGGTAACGGAGCAGGTCGACAATGACAGAATGCTATAAGGGTAATAATCTGGGATTAACCCATGAATGAGCATATCAGTACCTCTCGAGTTGAACAAATAAAACACATCGAGAGTAAAGTTGGAAGGTACAATAAGAAGTTTCAAGTGGCTAGCCAATAGTTCGTTGCCTAAAACAGAGTGTGAAAGGGTTTTAGAGCAACGAGAATAAGTATTATTTCTGATACCAGAATTGATGATCTCTTGGAAGGTGGCTCGTGAATTACATACGAAACCAAGCATGAGGAATAACTTTGACAACAGGGTGTACAAGAGAGTCAGGTTTCGATCCTGTGGAACTTTGGGTTATGGGCCCACCATGTGGGTTAAAAGTAGGAGGAGCGGTGACATCTTGCACGGTCATGATAGTAAGGCATGTCAGAGGGTAGCCTGTCAGTTATGTCGGCAACAATGTCGGTACCAAGGGCGAAGGACGAAGAGAACCATTTTCCTGCTCATTGAACGAGGCAGACCAATAGGCAAGGTTCTCATCCATCGGTGGTTACCAGAATGCTATCGACAAATGTAACAGGGTCTTACCGACACGGCTGTACACCAAGGTGTTTACATAAGCAGAAGAATATTACTGCTTAGATCATATGGATCACAAGGAAGGCTAAACAAATCAATGGAAAGGAAAATGTGATCATCAGATCAAACAGAATAATGGAAAGGAAAATGTGTTTGACACATAAACCAAGGGTATTTCCTTCCCAACGACAAGCAAAGCAAGATATCCATGACAGGATATAAAGTTGAAAATCCTTTAGGTAAGGGGAGATAAATTTAATGACATTACCCATACAACAATGTTTGGATAACTAAGCAAGAAACATTTATCATTGGGCTTCAAATGTTCTTGTTGAAAATCAGAGTACCACAGACATGCTTCGAGATAGCATTGACATGGTCTTCAAGCGAAGGTCGAACTTGGATACACAAAGGATTCATCGGGAACAACATATAGAATAAGTCTTACGATTTCCTCATGGAAGAATGGTTAACCTTGCTAAATAGGAAACTATAACAATAGGTTTTCCGGCCAGGTGTGCTAGGCATGACATCACCTTACCGGGTCATATAAGGACCAATGTTATGACTCTTGGAAAAATATTGCAAACATCATATCTGACCGAGTTTCAGATTTGATTGGTGTCATGATAGCTCAGACTCAGGATGCCTGAGAAGAAAAGGTGCAACACAATTTGACGAGATGACATTGTGGGATTCTCAGAAATGATCTATGGAAGTGAGCTCTGAAACAAGCGTTCATCAGTAAACCAAGGAGAGGATGAGGAGGTGGCTGATAGGCTCAGCAACAAATCATCAAGATTTCCAAAGGATGGATTTCCACAATTATGTGAACAAGGAAATATCATTTGTCGGATCAAATGATATAATTATGTATGCTCGAGGGAGACATACACAACTGAACAATGATAGAAGGGTGCACCCAGGAATCTGGACTAGGTAGCATGATCAATGTTCGAATGATGATTCAATAAGCAATAGACTTAAAATGAAACTGTAGACCAATAACTTCAAAGCAACAGGGTTGCTAGAAGTCTAGAATTTACACATCACGGACCATTTATCGGTATTCCGGTTAGAAACAACACGGAGACCAAGAAATGAACGCAAAAGGTGAGAGATATTACTATATCAAGAATTCTCAAGAGGTGGTAAAATTACCACGACATTCTTGACATAAAAGGTGGTAATATTCCAAGGTAAAGAAGAACAAATGCAGGATAGCAAGGATCTCAAGGTATAACACAAAACATGAATAAGTTTGTGTTGACAGAAGGCAATAAAGTGGTCAGTGAAACACAAACCATTGAGGGGCGAGGATGGTATTTCTCATCAAGAATTCGATATATATCTTAGAAGAGCTCAGGATGTTGATGATGACCACGACACATTTGTCGAGAGGTTTCGTGAAGATGTAATTCGGTCGGCGATGACATCAAGTCAAATGATGATGTAGCGAAAGGTTATGGGAACCAAGGGTACGCCACAAACTCGAAATCAAGTTTGTTGTTCCAGTAGAAATGATATGACGAGGAAGATCGACGTAAGATTAGGTCATCTTCGAAAATTTTGCTCCGAGAAGAAGGACCGGTAGCACAGTTAAAATTTAGCACGATAATGATATAGCCAACCGGGCTAGGAATGACTTGAAGGATTATTAAACTCGTAAGCAATGAAAATTACTTATAGTTATTGAATCGGAGTACAGACTCGATTCACTATCGGTGTCCTTGAGTGTCTAACAACTCAGAACCCGGGGAAATTTTTGGAATCAGTGAGAAATAATACTTGAAGAAGAACTCATAAGAAGTTATGCAGTTCCGTGATAATCTCGAGATACCAGGGGGGTAATACTCGACGACAAATCAAAGTAGAGGTTGGACTGGGGTATTACTCTGCAGAAGAGAAGTGCTTAAACTTGCACGAGAAATGGTATTTAAAGGAGAACGTGGTCGGATTGCAAAAGGCCAGATCCCAGATATAAGATGACTTATACCAAGGGAATAATTAATTTAAGAGAAGCTTTAATGATAAGATCTACATCGTGTCCATGGGCATGAACACAAAGTTCAAGGTCGACTCCCACTTCTCAAATGCATAACCTTTCATTCACTTCTCACCTCCGAGGAAGTTGTAGGGTTAAAATTTTATCTGGCAAAATACCAGAAGTGTATGACTCGTAAAAACTTTCGAGTTCACACATATTAAGGAAGGCATAGGTTCAACCCATTAGGGTATCGTGGAAACATATACCACAAGCTTCAATAGTAAATACCACCAGCTCGAAAACAGAGCATGGTTGAGAAAACAGAGGATACAATTTACCAAAGGCTTTATATATCCGTGGAAAGGCTCACAAGGTTATTTGAATATGAAGGACACTGTCGAATAATAATCCAATAAAGGATCTGACGGTCCATAGCGGAGCTGATGTGAGCATCGGCACACAATCAGTTGAAGATAGGATGCAAGGGCCTCGGATTATAGAACACCTGAATGATCCGATGCTTAGATATCAAAGGAATTATGATTTCCAAATAGAAGGATCAGAAGAAGACACTCTGATCAAGGGTGGATAAGTTCAATAGACCTAAGAGTACAATTGACGACAAACAGATTGGTCGAGAACAAGCTCATGTTCAAAAATGACGTCTGAGCCAGAAAGATAATTTAAAAGGATCAACTGATAATTGCGTGCATTCGCACTCATGTTGAATCAATAGGATCAAAATTACAGTGTATAAGGATACTAACGAATATTGCCAGACATATGGAAAGCATCCATAATGCAAGCAGACAAGTATTGCAGAGCAATAAGATACTAAGGATTCTTGGAGGATCGAATAGTATTTCGAAGACCATTGTGAAACACATGAACAACTGGGGGGTGAGCAGATACTCGGTAAGTGCGAGAATTATCCGTAGGGGTATTCAGGTGACAAAGAACAACAAGGCAGTAAGCTCAAAGAATTCTCGGAACAACAGAGAGACTTTTGGGGTATCTTGTAATAACAAGATCAACTGGGAAACATTGTATGAATGTCGAGTATACATGGTTATCCATAGGGGTTTATCGATGGAAGGGAATTGCAAAAGCGACGCCTTAAAGTCTCAAGAGAACATCGGAGAGTATCTTCGGATTCTTCTGGTGCAGCAGACGGTCATCTGGAGTGAGGGAGTCTCCAGGAGAAAGTTTTTCGAGAACCTAAAGTTAGTCCTTTTAGCAAAATCATTTAGCCCGAATAGGGGAGAGATTAGAGTCCCAGAGTAAAGATCGAGGAGTAAAAGATTCTAATACCACCCAATGGCGACGTGGGGCCGTAAGCCACACAACCATGTTAGTAAAAGTTTTGCAGTGACTAGACTCAACTACGGCCAAGGAGTGTGGAAGGGGGATTCCTACAGGCAGTCGGCTCTGATGCCAATGTGACGCCCCCGATTCAATCGTACACTAATCATACACACAAACATGTATGATCAAGGACTCACGGGAAGATATCATAACACAACTCTACAAGTAAAATAAGTCATACAAGCATCATATTACAAGCCAGGGGCCTCGAGGCCTCGAATACAAGAGCTCGATCATAGACGAGTCAGCGGAAGCAACAATATCTGAGTACAGACATAAGTTAAACAAGTTTGCCTTAAGAAGGCTAGCACTAACAGGGATACAGATCTAAAGAGGCGCAGGCCTCCTACCTGGGATTCTCCTAAACTACTCCTGGTCGTCGCCGACGGGCTGCACGTAGTAGTAGGCACCTCCCGAGTAGTAGTAGTCGTCATCAATAGTGGCGTCTGGTTCCTGGACTCCATCATCTGGTCGCAGCAATCGGGTATAGAAAGGGGGAAAAGAGGGAGCAAAGCAACCGTGAGTACTCATCCAAAGTACTCGCAAGCAAGGAGCTACACTACATATGTAGGCATTGGTATCAAATGGAATAAGGGTATCATATGTGGACTGAACTGCAGAATGCTGAAATAAGAGGGGGATAGCTAGTCCTATCAAAGACTACGCTTCTGGCCACCTCCATCTTGCCGCATGTAGAAGAGAGCAGAAGGTAAGTCCACCAAGTAGCATCGTGTAGCATAATCCTAACCGATGATCCTCCCTTCGTCGCCCTCTGAGAGCGATCACCGGTTGTATCTGGCACTTGGAAGGGTGTGTTTTATTAAGTATCCGGTTCTAGTTGTCATAAGGTCAAGGTACAACTCCAAGTCGTCTTGTTATCGAAGATCACGGCTATTCGAATAGATTAACTTCCCTGCAAGGGTGCACCACATTTCCCAACACGCTCGATCCCCTTTGTCCGGACACACTTTCCTGGGTCACGCCCGGCCTCGGAAGATCAACACGTCGCAGACCTACCTAGGCACAACAGAGAGGTCAGCATGCCGGTCTAAATCCTATGGCGCAGGGGTCTGGGCCCATCGCCCATTGCACACCTGCACGTTGCGAGGGCGGCCGGAGAGTAGACCTAGCAACCTCCATTACAAAGGAAGTTGCGTTACGCGGTCCAACCCGACGCGCGCCGCTCAGTCGCTGACGTCACGAAGGCTTTGGCTGATACCACGACGTCGAGTGCCCATAACTGTCCCCCCGTAGATGGTTAGTGTGTATAGGCCAATAGACTGACTCAGATCAAATACCAGGATCTCGTTAAGCGTGTTAAGTATTTGCGAACGCCGACCAGGGCTAGGCCCACCTCTCTCCTAGGTGGTCTCAACCTGCCCTGTCGCTCCGCCACAAAGTAACAGTCGGGGGCCATTGGGAACTCAGGCCCATCACTTCCTGGATGGAGCCACCTGCCCCTTCAGCCCCCATCTCCAAACAGTATCACCGGTAATGTAACAGTGTAAGTATATAGTATATTCCCGTGATCACCTCCCAAAGTGATCACGGCCCAGTAGTATAGCTTGGCAGACGGACAAGAGTGTAGGGCCACTGATGGAACACTAGCATCCTATACTAAGTAAAGGTAACAACAGTAGTAGCAAGGACAGGTTATGCAGCAGTATAGGATTAACTGAAACCAGTAGCATGCTACACTAATCTAATGCAAGCAGTATAGATAAGAATAGGCGATATCTGGTGATCAAGGGGGGGGGGGCTTGCCTGGTTGCTCTGGCAAGGAGGGGGTCGTCAACACCGTAGTCGATCGGGGGTACCGACAGCGGTCTCGGGGTCTACCGGAAAGAAGTAACGGAGGGGGTACAAAATAAATAACAGAGCAAACAAGGCAACACAAAGCATAACATGGCAATACGCGGTGCTAGGTGTGCCCTATCGCAGTACTAGGTGATACCGGGAAACAGGGGAAACATCCGGGAAAGGATTGCCGGTGTTTTGTGTTTTCGGACAGATAAACCAGAGGGGGAAAGTTGCGAGTTCGATAGGTTAGGGATGTGTGGCGGAAGAACGGGCTGCGTATCCGGATTCGTCTCGTCGTTCCGAGCAACTTTCATGTACAAAGTTTTCCCACCGGAGCTACAGTTTATTTTATATTAATTTTCAAAGATTTAATCAATTTTATGGAATTATTAAATTTGAATAATAAACAGTGAAATACTTTTGTCACCTAGTGATGTGCCAGCCACCGTCAATGACATGTGGGGCCAGGTCAAAGTCAACAGCATAGTCAACTGTTGACTAGGTCAACCAGTGAATAGTGCGTGGGTCCCGCGTGTCATTAACTCACATTAACTAAACAACCTTAATTAGTTTTATCCAAATGATGATTAGGTTAATTTATTATAATTAGTTTAGTTAAACAGGATTAATTAATTTAATTAACTCATTAATTAATTAATTAATTAATTACACTCATTTTTCCTTTTTTTAAATAGTACATGGGCGTGGGCCCTTACTGGAAGTGGCTTAGGACCCAATCGGGCGGGCGGTTATGGGCGCTGGGTGCAGCCTGAGCGGGGGCACGCCCAGGGGCGCGCGGGACGGCGGACCGGGCGGGGCGCCGGAGCCTGGGGAGGCTGGTGGCCGGCAGTGAGGGGTGAAGCGGGGGTGGCTAAGCAGCACGTCAGCAACGGCCATAGGGAGCGGCGGGCGCATGGAGCACGTAGCGGAAGGGCAAGGCTTTGAGCACGCGAGTGAGGGTGGCCACAGGGAAGCGCCGGCAGCGGCAACAGCTGACGGTCAGCAGCTACGGCGGCCGCGGTCGCGGGGCACCGACAGCCGGCAAGGGCGGGCGACTGCAGGCAAGGGCGGGCGACAACGGGCAAGGGCGGGCGACAGCGGGGTGCGGGCGTG
>NC_057803.1:120258434-120259775 GCF_018294505.1 Triticum aestivum
GCCCGGGTCGCCGGCGATGAGGGCGGCGGGGCGACGGGGTCGAGGGCGCGGCGCAGGTACGGCGGCCTCGGCATGGGGCGAGGAGGAGGCCGAGGCACGCGGGACGATGCGGCGTCCGCGGAGACATCACGCAGCGGGCACGCCGGCGAGGTGGCCGTCGACGAGGCAGGCCACGGCGGTGGCGTTCCGAGCGGCGGCGGCGGTTCGATCCCCTTCTGGATCGGGGGAGCGGGAGAGACGAGAGAGTGGGGGGAGTGGGGAGTGAATGTCGGTTAGGGTTTGGGTGCCCAGGGGAACAAGGGAGTGTGTGGGGGCGGCTGGGCCTGTGGCCTGGTGGGTAGCTGGGCCACGGCCCGGCAGGGGCTTTGTATCTTTTTTTAATCTTTTATTTTTTTTATTTTATTTTCACTTTTCTGTTTTCTATTATAGTTTTAATAGCTTTTAGCTTTCTAAATTATAAGACCAGTACCTAAATGGAGGTTGCAAATTAGCCCATCGCCACAATATATTTTGGTGTTTAAAATATTTAGTTTGCATTTTTATAAATTTCAAAAAGGCATTTATAATAGGTTTAGCTGTTGTTTTATTTATTTTAGTGCATTGGAATACTTTACAGAAGTGTGGTTTCTTCTCCATAATTACCTACGCATTATATGGCACAACCCGAACATTTTAGTTCTAATATTTGAAAACTTTTATTGTTTGCTTGATTTTGAATTTGAATTCAAACCGGTTTCGAACTAACGCGAGATTAGCAACAGTAATCGAGGTGATGTGGCATCATTAGCAGAGGTTTACTGTAGCTTGAATATCCGGGCGTCACAAGGACGGCCCGCCGCACGGTCGGCTTACAAAAAGGCGACCGCCGTCGCTGATGTGTGGGCCCGTGCTCATAAATTAAGCTGACCAGATAGGTGGCGGGTCGTTGGACGACCGCCAAATGGGGCCACGGCGAACACCGAAAAGACATGCGTGGCGTCCGTTCCGCGTCCGCATCGACGCATTTGGGGCGAAAATTTGGGCCGCAAATGTGTCGGTGCAGACGCAAAGCGGACGTCATTTGGGTTTGGGACACCACTTTTGCCCCCGCCAACCCAAATGGACGAGGGCGAACGAAATGAGTCGCCTCATTAGAGTTTCTCTTAATGCACAAACAATCACGCCACATACTCACACCACGTCCATGTATGATGTATGTATTGTATGATGTTGTAATTGCATGATGTATTGCTCTTCGTGCATAGGCACGTATATATGATGTACAGAGGTGGGCCATGGACCTCAACTATATACAAGAAACTAGGAGGTGGGCCCAATACACAATATGCACATAACACATAT